>NW_026606258.1:600000-862500 GCF_029834395.1 Sorex fumeus | reverse complement strand
GTGTGAGAATGTGTGTGTGCGTGCACATCTGTGTGTATGTGTTGCTGTGTGTGTTAGGATGTATGTGTGCTGAGGGAAGTCTGTGTGTCAAAGTGTTGTTGTGTGTTGGTGTGGGTGTGTGGAATGGGCAGAACGAGGGTCAGTGGTTGAAGTTCTTGCATGAAATTCGACTTCCCTGCTTACCTATGCATGTTTGGTTTGGGGTCACACTGGCGGGGATCCTGGTTCTGTTTCAGGGCTCCCTCCAGGAAGGGCTTGGGGGACTCGGACCCTGGTCTGCTGTGCCAGGACAAGCACCTTCCATGCTGACTCTCACTCTCTGCTTCAGCTGAGCTGTCTGTGCCCAGCGCCCACCGGCTACCCAAGGTGGACCTCTCGCTAGGTCCCAGCACCCAGGAACCAGCGACCCCCATCGGGGCTACTGAGGACCCCGCGGACACCAGCCCGGCTTGCTTAGTGTAAGAGTCAACCATTGTTTCCCTCGCTCGGGCCCTGCTGATCTCGGGATAATTCGGATTCTCAAGCCGTTCTCCAGACGTCATTCCCAACAGCGTCCAAGCGAAAGGAGATGATTTCATATTCCCTATAGCAGCAACACGGGACAGGCAGCAGGCAGGAGGGGGAGGGTGGGGAGAGGCAGGGGGCAAGGGTGGGGCCAAGCCTGAGCACAGTCTGGAAGAATCTCCTCAACCCACGGCCTTTGTGAAATCTTTCTGGAAAATTCCAACATGGGTGGCAGATTTGTTCCAATAGGGATCATCAGACCCCTGCTTTAAGAGGCACCATTTTTGCCCCCCCCCCCCCCAAGCCCAGCCACCTGGAGGGATGCAGTGACAGGCAGTGTGGCCCAATCCTCTATTCCACCCCCCACAAAAAGAAAAAACCAAATAATCAAAAAAGCAAACAGACACCATTGGGCTACACTAGCACGCGACAGGGACAAATGGAGACGTTACTGGCGCCCGCTTGAGCAAATCGACAATTAACAGGAAGTCAAGTGATCAAGTGATCAATCAAAAAAGAAAACACTTGTGTGGGGGCTGCAGGAGTCCCCCCATACTTCACGGGGGACATGAGACTGTTCCCTTCTTTCAATAGGCACCCACACCCCTGGAGAGGTCCCGGAGCGGGGACCCTTAAGGAAGTGGACTGTAATCGCCCACCTCGGGACACAGCCAGGCCTCTGCCAGGTGGGCAGACCTGCCGTCCTGCATCCCCTTCCAGAGGCAGGAGTCTGGGCGTCAGGGTGAGGTCCACCTTTCTCCAGACACAAGTGCCCAGCGTCCTTGGGCTCTGGCTGGGGCCAGAGTCAGCGTCAGTAGTGACAGGAAGTGACAGGAAGTGACAGGAAGTGACAGGAAGCACAGTTCCCCTTTCCCGGTGAACTGTTGGACAGGCAACCCCCAGACTCTTGCCTCCTGTCCCCTCCCCGGGAGTTACAGTCATCTGTCCACGCCCAAGTTCCCGTGACTCTGTTGACCCTGTCCCAGCCAGACTGGGAGAGGCCCAAGGGCACAGGCTTGGGGCTGACCTCCAGGGCGTCAGACACCAGCTCCGCCTCTTGACAACGCTCGGATCTGGGCCCCGGGCTGATTCCCCCGGACTGGCTCTCAGCTGGGGCTTGTCCTTGGGGCCAGGGTTTATTTTTCCAAGGGCATTTGGGGGGCGTCCAGCATGGAGGCTCGCCCGGGTGCTTCCATCTTTCCAACTTCTGTGCTCCCAGTCAGAATGTTTATTTAAAGGGTCGAGCTTACGACACAGGGGGACGGGGTCTACCAGGCTTGGCAAAGCCCCACTTCCTTCTCACACCCCGGGAAGATCCCCAACACCCTGGGGCCCCAGCCCTGAACACAGAACCAGGAGGCCAGCGCCACTCCGTGGAGCGCGTCCAGGAGAGGCCTCAGTTGAAAGAAATTAATCAAAAACTAAAATGTGGGGCCAGAATGATAGTACAGCGGGTAGGGTGTTTGCCTCGCATGCAGAAAACCCGGGTTCGATCTCCAGCATCCCATAGGGTCCCCAGAGCACCACCAGGAGTAATGCACCACCAGGAGTAATTCCTGAGTGCAGAGCCAGGAGTAAACCCTGAGCATCACCAACTGTGACCCCAAAAGAAAAAAAAAAAGCATGAACTGTTTTTTTTAATAAAACAATTTAAAAAAAAATTTTTATTGAATCACCTCAAGAATCAAATCACCGCAAGAATCAAATCACCGCAAGATTCAAAGCTTTCATGATTGAGTTTCAGTCATACAGTGTTCCAATACCCATCCCTCCACCAGTGTACATTTAGTGTACATTTCCCAGTACCCATATCCCCAGTATTCCCAGTATCCCTCCACCTCCCGACCCCCCCCCACCCCACCTCACCCCCGCAAGGCAGGCACTTTCCTCCTTACTCTCTGTCTACGTTTGGGCATTGTGGTTTCCAATACAGAAACTGAGAGGCCATCACGTTTGGTCCTTTATCTACTTTCAGCACACAGCTCCCATCCAGAACTATCCCGAGCGATCCCTCCAACCATCATTGACTTAGTGATCCCTGCTCTATCCCAGCTGCCTTCTCCTCCAGCTCCTGAGGCAGGCTTCCGACCATGGAGCAATCTTCCTGGCTCTTGTGTCTACTGTCCTTGGGTGTCAGTCTCATACTATATCATTTTATATTCCGAGGATTGGTGCAGCCCTTCTAGTCTCATTTTCCTTCCATTTTAAAAAAAATTTTATTAGTGAAACACCATGAGGTACAGTTGTAGACTTACAAATGTTTGTGCTTGGGTTTCAGTTATACAATGATCGAGTACCCATCCCTCCACCAGTGCCCATTTCCCACCACCACGGATCCCAGTATCCCTCCCAGCCCCCGTCCCACCCTGCCTCTGTGGCAGGGCATTCCCTTTTGCTCTCTCTCTCCTTTTGGGTGCTGTGGTTTGTAAAAGAGGCATTGAGTGGCAATCATGTTCGGTCTAGAGTCTACTTTCAGCATGCTTCTCCCTTCCTGGGAGGATCCTCCCAACACCCTTTACTTGGTCCTCCCTTCTCTATCTGAGCTGCCTTTTCCCCTAGCATGTGTGGCTGGCCGCCAAGTCGTGGAGTGAACTCATTTTCTTTCCTTAACACAGGAAATGAGGGCAGAACCAGGGCTGTGTGGGGCAGTGGCCTTGGGGGGCTCTGGGTCATCAAGCACCCTGTCCTGAAAAGCTCAGCTACTGATGACTGGGGGAGCCCCTGATGGCGGGCGCCTGCCAACTCCACGGCCACACCCTGGCCTCCTGGTGACACGGGACAGAGGTAGGTCCCTGGCCCTGTTCCCTTTCCCTGAGAACCCCAGCCTGTGACTCCACCATGGTCAGACCCCCCCAGGGCTTACTCTTGGCTCTGTGCTCAGGGATTGCTCCTGGTGATGGTTGACCGTGAGCAAGGCAGGCACCTCACTCCTGGTACTATCTCTCTTCCCTGGGGCTAATTATTATTATTATCATTATTATTGGCTGGAGCGAGAGCACAGCGGTGGGCGTTTGCCTGGCACATGGCTGACCCGGGTTCGATTCCTCCACCCCTCTCAGAGAGCCCGGCAAGCTATCGAGAGTATCCTGCCCGCACAGCAGAGCCTGGCAAGTTCCCTGTGACGTATTCGATATACCAAAAACAATGACAACAAGTCTCACAATGGAGATGTTACTGGTGCCCGCTCGAGCAAATAGATGAACAATGGGAGGACAGTGCTACAGCGCATTATTATTATTATTATTATTATTATTATTATTATTTGGGGGCTGAAGCTATAGCACAGCGGGTAGGGCGTTTGCCTTGAACGCAGTCAGCCCTGTTGAGCTGGGTTCGATTCCTCCACCCCTCTCGGAGAGCCCAGCAAGCTACCGAGAGTGTCTCGCCCACACGGCAGAGCCTGGCAAGCTACCTGTGATGTATTCAATATGCCAAACACAGTAACAACAAAGTCTCCAATGGAGACGTTACTGGGCCCGCTCCAGCAAATCGATGAACAACAGGAGGACAGTGTTTGTTTGTTTGTTTTCTTATTTTGGGGGCCACACCTGGCTGTACTCAGAGCTGAACTCCCGGCAGTGCTGGGGGACCATATGGGGTGCCAAGGATGAGCCCAGGTCAGCCTCATGCAAGGTAAGGGCCTTACCCACTGGACAATCTTTCTGGCCCCGACACTAATTTTCAAAGACAGGCACCCTCCGCATGGGGTCTCCTGCTGTGACCAAGGCCAGCACCCCCCAAAGTCAGGGCCTCAGAGACTTTCAGAACCAAAGGCCCACACGCCCTGGCCTAGAAAACATTGGAGGGGCTCAGAGGGCAGTGGGAGTGGCGGGAGCTTCATAAAAGGCCAAACAGGGGACTAGCGAGTGACCCCCTAAGGCTGTGTTTGTCGCCTGAGCCCTGGTACCTTTGCATGTGACCATATTTGAAGAAAGTGTCTTTGCAGGCGTGAGGACACCAAGGCCTCTGGTGGGGTCAGTGCAAGGAACCAACTGGCTGGATTTTTGAGGACACAGACACATGGACGGCAGACCTATGAAGGGACGCCAGGAGGGAGAGAACCCCCATCATCACGGGCCTCCTGGCTGGGGGAAGTGGGGGCAGGTTTCTAGCTGCCCCTCTGTCTCCACATTGTGGCTGCCCAGTGTCGTGGGTGGACCTGGGCCTTGTTATAGTGTCAGTCCCTGAAGGAGCCTGGGAGGAAGCACTCGAACACCAGGGGAAATGCCCCAAACCAGAGGGCTGGAGCAAGTTCCAGGTAGTGGTGGAGGTGGGGGACAGGGAGGGGCATGGGGCGGGTCTGACCCAGGAGCAGAAAAGCAGAAAAAAGCGAAGGAATCAGTAGAACATATGGGACTTGCAGAAACGGTGTCCAGGTGGCTTTAAAATGGGGGAAATAGGGCTGGAGCAATAGCACAGTGGGTAGGGTGTTTGCCTTGCACACGGCCGACCTGGGTTCAATTTCCAGCATCCCATATGGTCCCCCGAGCACCGCCAGGAGTCATTCCTGAGTGCAAAGCCAGGAGTAACCCCTGAGCATCGCCGGGTGTGACCCAAAAAGCAAAATAAATAAATAAATAAATAAATAAATAAATAAAATGGGGGAAACAGGGAACTCATTCAATGCACAACTGAAGAGACCAGAAATGGTCTAAGCGCCTGGTAGGACACGGTTAACAGAGGATGGTGTGTGAGCTTTGCCTTTGTTATGCAAATGTCTGTTCTACTTGGGAGAAGTCCCAGAGATGGTTGGCTCTGTGATTATCATTGATGGGGGGAGGTGGGTTCTGGGGATATTTGCTTTTGTTGTTGTTGTTTTCCCTTTTGTATGCCATCACATTTTCCCCTACGCTGAAAGTTATGGTTGCACAATGTGTGTAAGACTCTGAGATTCTAAGATCCTTTGGTGAAACGGAAATGTGATTTTTGAAGTTGGAGCCTTAATACAAAATGTCAGCAGCTATCTGCGTGCTTCAGAGTCTCCAGTGCACAGGGCACGAGTGAATCCACTCAGTCCTTCTGCAGAACAATGGCCATCATCCATTAAAATTTAAAGTGCAACAACTCTTTGATCTGGGGGCTCCTTCTCGAGCATCTAGCTCAGAGAAGTTTTCTCAAATGTGCCCACAAAGAGTTTCTATTGAGTATTTGTCGAGGCATTACTTTGTGACAGCAAAAACCAAAAAAGAGTAAGGCAGCTGTGCATTCCTAACACAAGGAAGGGGGAAACCAACCATGTTGCTTGCTGTTTGGAATACTACACAGGCATGAAAAAGAGCTATGTACAAGGTGACCTGGGAAGAGATTGATGAGAAGTAGTTGGGATAGGGCAATTTAAAGAGCAATTGCAGGGGCCAGAGAGATAGTACAGTTGTGCTTGCCTTGCATGCAGCCAACCTGGATTTGATACCAGGCATCCCATAGGGTCCCCTGAGCACCAGCAGGGATAATGCTGAGTGAAGAGCCAGGAATAAGCCCTGAGCATCACCAAGGGTGGCCTCCAAACAAAATACACAAACAAAAAGAGCCACTGAAGAGTGCAATCTTGCTTATGAAAATGGCTTTGGTCAACCATGGCACAATACCCAGAGGCATGTCGATACAGAAGAGCTGGGTGATGCGACTTGGGACTCGGCCACCTTGTAGGACTCCAGGATGGCCTTCAGCGCCCTGGACCACCCAGTGCCATCTCCCACTCTTTCCACTGCAAAGTCCGTGGCCTCACCTGTGTTTTGTGCCAGTGGAGCCTGGGGGCAGGAGGAGCATGCGTGTGTGCGGGCATCCTCCCGTCTGTGCATCTGTGCGTGCATGCATGCATACATGCATCTGTCAGTGCATTTGTCATTCCATGCACAAATGTGTCCATGATTACATGCATGCATCCATCCATGCACGTGTGTGTGTCTGTGCATTCATGCATGTCTGTGCCTGTCCATGCGTACATGTGTCCATCCATGCATGCGTGTCTATGCATGCATGCATGCATATGTCCATTTGTACATGCGTCCATCCATGCACGCGTGTGTCTGTGCATTCAGGCATGCCTGTGCCTGTCTATGCGTACATGTGTCCATCCATGCATGCGTGTCTATGCATGCATGCATGCGTATGTCCATCCGTACATGCGTCCATCCATGCACGTGTGTGTCTGTGCATTCACGCATGCCTGTGCCTGTCCATGCATATATAGGTCCGTCCATGCTTGCGTGTGTCTATGCATGCATGAATGTCAATGTCCATTTGTACATGCATCTATCCATGCACACATGTGTCTGTGCATTCACGCATGCCTATGCCTGTCCATGCATATATAAGCCCATCCATGCGTGTGTGTGTATGCACGCATGCATGCATATATCCACCCATACATGCGTCCATCCATGCACGTGTGTGTCTGTGCGTGCATGCATTTCCTTGCCTGTCCATGTGTGGGTCTTTCCATGCACGTGTGTGTGTATCCCTGTGTGTGTCCGTGTGTACATGCATACCTGTGCCTGTCAGTGTGTGTGGCCATCCATGCACTGTGTATGTCCTGGTGTGCATCCATGAAGGCAGCAGAGGTCTGACACTTTCCCTCTCTAGCCAAGCATTACTTGAACCATCTTGATGGTTACCTGAACCGTTACTTGATACCAAGGCTGAAAAGTCATGGTATCACTTTTATGAACATACTTATGGCTGGAGCGATAGCACAGCAGTAGGGCGTTTGCCTTGCATGCAGCCAACATGGCCGACCCGAGTTCGATTCCTCAGCCCCTCTCGGAGAGCCCGGCAAGCTACCGAGAGTATCTCGCCCGCACGGCAGAGCCTGGCAAGCTACCCGTGATGTATTCATATGCCAAACACAGTAACAACAAAGTCTCCAATGGAGATGCTACTGGGCCCACTCGAGCAAATTGATGAACAACGGGAAAATAGTGATATATATATATATATATATATATATACATATATATATATATATATATACTTATGAACATAACCTTTGGTGGGGAAAGAAATCATATAAGAATCCGAAAGCTACTTTGGCATAGCTCTTCCCCAGCCCAGACGGAAGGAAAGAGGTTTGCCCTTTCCCAGGACACAGCCTGGGGCCCCAACAAGCCACCTTCGCTGCTGAATGAGAAAATGAACCAGATCAAGCCCTGCGGCTGGGCATGTGACTGGGTGTGGAGTGCCTGAGACCTCGAGTTCGACCCCCAGCACCACGGCAACCCTCCCGAGGGCTGCAGGGTGCACTGTTATGAGAGACCTCTATAAAACATCTGTTGCTGTCACTGTCCTCCCGTTGTTTATCGATTTGCTCGAGCGGGCCCAGTAACATCTCCATTGTGAGACTTGGTTGTTACTGTGTTTGGCATATCGAATACATCACGGGGAGCTTGCCAGGCTTTTCCAGGCTTTGCCGTGGGGGCTAAATACTCTCGGTAGCTTGCCGGGCTCTCCAAGACAGGCAGAAGAATTAAACTCGGGTCGACCGGGTCAGCCATGTGCAAGGCAAACGCCCTTCCCGCTGAGCTTTCGCTCCAGCCCATAAAAACATCAAATCCATCAAATAACAAATCACTTCTTCTATTACTGGGGCTCCCCCACCTAAGCCCACCCACACTGCCCCACCTCAGAAGAAAGTGGCTTGCCCTGAGAAGGTTCTTTCAAGAGTTGCCATGTGAGAGGGTTGTCTGAGGCCCTGGGAGGCGTGTGAGTGCCCCTCTCTGCGATAAGCAGAAGGTATTTAATAAACATGATATGCAGCCGTCGCTAAGAGAATCTGATTTATGTACAAAGGCAATACGGTGTGCCAGGGCTGTGCCCTTTAATTTGACTGTGGATTCTGATATTCTGATGGAAGCAATTGGGCTGAACTTTATTTATAATCAGCTTACAGCATCGAGAGCTGGGTTGTAAGTGCTTCTCGAATTACACAGCAAATCTTGTTGTCTCCTTAGGCAAATAGGAGGCCACATCATAAGCCTTAATTGTAATACAGGTCACTGTCAAGGGTAAAATATTTCCCCAGCCCTTCTGATTAGTGAGACTGTATCTATCCGCCTGATGCCCAACCCAGGGCAGAGCCGGCTCCTCTGGACAGCTCGGAGAGCTTCCAATGAATCAACTGACGTTAGCGAAATCTTGTGAGATGAAACAATATCATTCTCCCACGTTTGTGTCAAAGAGTTCGCCAGGAAACGCAGTTGTTTTCCTGCATCCAAACGGAGTCCTCAACAAATTCTGGAACATTCGAGGCGACGCCACTGGTGAGAGAAGAGGTTCGGAGGCTGACGGCAGCCCCACAGAGGAATCTGCACCCCCATTGCTGAATTCTAAGTCCAGGGTCCAACCCCAGGGAGAGGCCATGGGGGGGGGGAGTCCCCAAGAGACCATGTCCTACTGGAAACTCTCACAGTTTGTAATGGACAGCAAGGCTTAGTGGTGACTTTCTCTCTCTCTCTCTCTCTCTCTCTCTCTCTCTCTCTCTCTCTCTCTCTCTCTCCCTCTCTCTCTCTCTCTCTTTGCTTTCTCCAGTCCCTCCAAACCATCCGTGAGTGCCTGGAAATCAACCAACCTGCTGGGAGAATTAGAACCCAGAGCAGGCTGGGTCACCCCAAACTTCCTGTACAGGCTGAAAATTTGTGACAGACTCAAAAAAAAAAAAAACCATCATTCTGACCAGGGAGGAGTAGCACAGCTGGTCAGGCGCTCGCCTTCCTTGTGTCTGGCCCAGCGCATCACCTGAGGTCTCCTGAGCATCACTGGGGGCCATCTCTGAGCACAGAGCCAGGAGTAGCCTCTGAGCATCAGTGGGTGGGGCTTGATCCCCCCACACACACCGTGTTTGCTCTCTTCTCTCTGCTTCCCTCCCAGTCTCTGTTCCTGGCAGCTCTATCTCCCTTCCTCCCCGCCTCTCCCCTTGCTAGAAATAAAAAGCAGGTTCGGGGCTGGAGCAATAGTACTGCAGAGGGGAGGGTGTTTGCCTTGTACATGGCCGACCCAGGTTCGATCCCCAGCATCCCATATGGTCCCCCGAGCATAGCCAGGAGTAATTCCTTGAGTGCAGAGCCAGGAGGAACCACTGAGCATCACCGGGTGTGCCCGAAAAGAAAAAAAAAAGCAGATTTCCCCCCACCCCAACTCCACCGCATTGTGACTTCAACTGGCCTCACTCGGGAGATGTTATTCATATTTCCCTTTATTTTTTTTTAGGGAGTTCAGGGGGTTCACCATGTTGTACTCAAATTCCCTGGCTCTGTGCATGGGGATCACTCCTGGTGGGACTCCGGGGACCAAATGTGGTGCAGGGACCACAGGCAAGGCCAGCACGTACCTGCCGTACCCACTGGCCCTCACATGCCCCTCAAAAGACCCGGTCCAGGAGCCCCAGAGTCACAACATGCTGCCCAGAGATGCAGTTAGAGGAAGACTGCTCCCTGTCACAGTGTGATGCAGAGTCCATTGGCTCTCCTGCCACCGTGGGGGTCTCTCTCACAGTGAGGAGATGTCTGGTCGTATTTCCACAGGGCTGGCACTACAGAAACAGCCCCTGGGCCCCAAGAGCTACTCACTCATTTCATGCAGAATCATGAGCCAGCCAGCAGCTAGAACTTTCTAGAACCTTCTGGAGGAATGTTCTGAGTGCACACCCAAAGAAGGAACCATGGCTGGGGGGCTTTCTGCAGTGACTGGTCACTCCTCGGACCCGTGACTCAGAGCAATCCCCATCTCACTCTCACCCTTCTCACGTTGGAGTTCCCGAGCACTTTTAGGGGGTTGACACCAAGGGATCCCTGCAGGGCCGGGGGAGCCCATGTCCAGGCCCGTGTCTAGTCCCTAACTAGCTCAGAGGCTACTCCTGGGTGGGAGGAACACACGGAGCAGCTCTGAGGTCAGCGTGGCCACACTTAGGAAAACCGCACAACCTCCTCCAGACACACTCGACCCAACGGGACAGTTGGGGTGACCCAGACTTGGTGCGCCCAGCCCAGCAGGCCTGGGCACTCCAGCAGTTCCCGCTGGGTGGGCACTCATTACTGTGTTATTGATTTTATTACCTGATGGTGGAGGCTGGGGTTAATACTTTGCTGCATTATATAATGGTCCTGCCCCCGTGCCTGGCTGTCCTCACCGGGGCCCCTTGGAGGGGAGCGGGTTGAGTTTCCCTCCCCGCCCCGACCAGAGCTCTGGCAGCCGAAGACCTCCAGAACCAGCCACCACCATGCTGAGACCACTCTCCACACGCATGAAGGTACCGGCAGAGGAACAAAGGCATGCGGGTCCCGGGGCTGAGATCTCCAAGCCTGCTCGGATCGGGGCTGAGCATCCTCCACCCAGATCCTCCATCTTCCAGTAGGCGGGGGTCACATCCACCAACTGCCCCCCCCCCGGGCGCCCCCCCCCCGCCCCCCGCGCTGTGTAATCCCATCAACGGCCAAGACCCAGAGACTATAAAACCCAACTCCTGGAAGTGTGTGGCCGCATTTGCGGCCACGCGACATCTTATTATCTCATTCTTGCTCTGGACAACCTGGCAGGCTACCAAATGTAACCTGCCCACACGGCAGAGTCTGGCAAACTCCCCGTGGCATACCCAATATGCCAAATACCAGTAACAATGATGGGTCTCATTCTCCTAACCCTGGAAGAGCCTTGAATATGGCACCTTTTAAAAAATCTCAGGGCTAGGACGAAGGAGACGTTACTGGGGCCTGCTCGAGGCAATCGACAAACAACAGGATGATCGTGATATAATTGCCCGGCGAATGCACACAGCGTTAAATAATTTATCAAATAACCATGCCACCAGACCCCAAGCCAGGCTGTTTCATTTGGGGATCCCCATGGGGCGGGTGAGACCCCCTCCCCACCCCCAAGGGACCCAGCCCCGGCAGCTGAAAACTCCCAGAACTCAACCACCACCCTGCTCACATGGCTGCTCTCCCCATGCTCGGGCCGGGCATCACCCACGAGTGAACCTATTACTGTATGCACAGCCTCGACACTTCATACCACACACCCACCCATACTCCAAGAGCACCACAGGACATTTGATGGAGTTCAAAGTAGGAGGCAGCCAATCACAGAGGGAAATATTTTTTTTTTACAGATATCACTGTCACCGTCCTCCTGTTGTTCATCAATTTGCTCGAGCGGGCCCAGTAACATTGTGAGACTTGTTGTTACTGTGGTTGGCATATGGAATACGTCACAGGTAGCCTGCCAGGCTATCTATCTATCTATCTATGAGGTCTCCAAACCTGCTAGGATCGGGACTGGGCCTTCTCCACCCAGATCCCCCATCTTCCAGTGGGTGGGCGTTGCACCCACCAGCTGCTGCCGGCGCCAGGTGGTTCCCATCAGCGGCCAGGACCCAGAGACTATAAAACCCAGCTCCTGGAAGTGCACGGCCACATTTGCGGCCACGTGACATCTTATCTCATTTTTACTTTGGAGAACCCGGCAGGCTACCGAAAGTATCCTGCCTGCAAGGCAGAGTCTGGCAAACTTCCCGTGTTGTACTCAATATGCCAAATACCAGTGACAATGATAGGTCTCATTCTCCTAGCCCTGAAAGAGAATTGAATATGACTCTTTTAAAATCTCAGGGCTAGGAAGAAGGAGACGTTACTGGTGCCTGCTCGAGGCAATCGACGAACAACAGGATGATCATGATTGTGATAGATAAAAACACACAAGGCTCAACTTCTAACATCATGTTAGTGATCTCTTACAGAAGGGCTTAATGGCCCCTGGGTGAAATACAGCAATCCTCTCCCTCTTTCCTCTAAGGATACTTTTTTCTAGCATTCTCAGCAGTTTTTCATAACAAACGATACAAGATAGATTATTTCGGTTCTGCTTTGGGGCGGGGATTGGGGTTCAGGATGGAAGCATCTGAAATATGCTGGTGGGATTGGTGTTTGAATATTAAATGTCACGAAATATTGTGAACTAATTTTAAAAAATAAAAAATTATAATAAAGAAATTGCTGTATCACTGTCATCCCGTTGGTCATCGATTTACTCAAGCGGGCACCAGTGACGTCTCTATTCATCCCAGCCGTGAGATTTTCACACCCTCTCCTTACTTGTCTTTCCCAACATTTTGGAGGCTCTTTTAGGGCCAGGGGAACGAGACCTGCTATTGTTACTGTTTTTGGCATATCGAATACGCCACGGTGAGCTTGCCAGGCTCTGCCATGTATAATAAATAAATAAATAAATAATTTATCAATGCCATGCACTAGAGTCCAATCCCTCCGCCCTGCTAACCAGGTAGCCAATCCACGTCTGGTTCCGACAAGGTCCCTGTCCTATGAAGTGGGGTCCCCAGGACTGGGGCCGGGGTGGGCATTGCTGCAGAGGTCACGCATGGTGAATCTAGTCAAGTCCCTGAAGATGTCCTGTCTCTGTCTCACCCTGCGGCCTGAGTCCCCTGGTGGCCACAGGGACCCCACAGATGGGATGGAAAAGGACTGTGACAGGGGCAATCCGGGGTTTCCAAGTGGACACCTCACCTGTCCTGAAAAAGGGGGAAGGAGGGGAACATGTGACGTCAGGGCCGAGAGACATCTGAAAGTGCCATCAAAGACAGAGGACCGATCAGGAGACAAAGCCCTTATGTAGGTGTCCCCAGAAGCCACCGGAAGAAGCTCCAAAGAGCCCCCAGAGGAAGCCCAGCACCTTAATTTTCACCATCCCCAACTCTGACTTCCGGGACATCTAGAGAAGTCTAAGGCCGCTGGTGTGTGAATATCCATCAGGGCAGTGAGCGGTGACAGCCACAGGCTGGCCACCTCCTCTGGGCACAAGTCCACTAGGCAAAGGTCACTGCAGCCAGAGACGGTGATGGCGCAGGCAGAGTGTGGACGGGGAGGACATGGCAACGAGGGTCAGCGTGGATGCCACCCTGGGATGAGAGAGACACAGTAGCAAGGGTCAGGGTGGACGCCACCTTGGGTTGGGAAAGACACAGCAGCGAGCGTCAACCTGGGGGAAGGACATGACAGTGAAGGGCCAGTGTGGACACCCCAGCCCGTCTCACCAAGACAAGCTGGCTGGATCCCCAAGTTCCCATTCTGCAGATCTGCCAGGAAGTAACCCTGAGACAGCCCAGCTCTTCCCTGCAGCTTGAGGGCTGGATTTCTGCCTCTGCCTGTGTTCTGTTGTCTTACTTGGATGAAACAATCCCGCCTGCAAATAGCCACCAGAGTCCTCCCCCCAAGCAGAGGGAGTTAGGCAGGGCCCCCATGGAGAGCAGGAAGAGGGGCTCTTCTGGGAGACTTGGCAAGCCCAGTGGGGGCCTGGGCGTGGGCTAGGCGTGCCAGACTTGCAGGGTGCTGTCTCTCGTCTTGCCCAAGTGCCCACCCACCCTGTCAGGCAAAGGGGCCGAAGAACCAGAGCCAAGAACCCGAGGGACTCCCTGGGTTGGTGACCGGCCCCTGCACGGCTGATGGTGCTGGCAAGGGGAAACACCTCCCCTGCCCCCCCCATTCATCTGCGCTCTGGTCAGCATGACCCATGACCTCCCCCATGCACCCCTGCACTGTCCCCAGGAGAAAATAAAATGTGTGGTGGGTGGAGGTCCTGCCCTCGTGAGCCGGCATCTGCAGGGTGACCCAACGATGGCATCGGGACATAGAGGTCACCAAAGCTTGGTCCCTGCTCTCCTGTCACCCTGGTTCGTGGCTTGTTGGAGGGGCCAGACAGAAGGAGAAAACCTTTAAGCAGTCATGACCTGTGGGAGACATGAGCCAGGGGCCCTCCCGCGCCCCAACCTGGTGACACAGGGTAGCAGAAGAGTGTCCGATGTCTCAGTGAACAAACTCCACCACCCCCACCCCTCCACCGCCAGAAGTCAGGCAAACCCCAGGGCTCCCCTTTGAAGCATCTGCAACAGAGCAAGATTCCCTGCACTCAGGGGGTGCCTGGCGAGGCTGGCGTTGGCTCAGGTGAGACTGTGGGTCGCGCCCACTCCTTCCAGCATTGCCTCATCCTGCACCTGTGGGCTGAGACTTGCAGCCCTGAGACTCGCACCCATGGTCCCAGGAGTTCAGATACTCTGGGGATGGATGGGCAGAGAGCTGCAGGGGTGTCCGGGGAGCTCAAAGGGGGAGCCCAGGAGGAGAACCCAGCCAGCTAGGAAGAAGCACCCTGGGCAGGAAGCTGTTCCTCAGGCGGGGGTGGGGGTGGAGGGGGAAGGAGCCATTGGTGACCCGGAAGGAGTCCTCTCTGGCTCAACTGATGAGACAACTGGCCACTGCCAGCAGCAGGAAGGTCCTTGTAAATGCCCTGGGGCGGGGTGGAGAGATGGGGAAGCAGGTAGTATGATGCTTGTGTTGGATGCAGGGAAGGAAGGAAGTAAGGAAGGAAGGAAGGAAGGAAGGAAGGAAGGAAGGAAGGAAGGAGTATGGATAGAGGAGAGATGGAAGGGAGGAGAGAAGGAAGGCAGGAAGGAAGGAGGGAGGGAAGGAAGGAAGGAAGGAAGGAAGGAAGGAAGGAAGGAGTGATGGATAGAGGAGAGATGGAAGGGAGGAGAGAAGGAAGGCAGGAAGGAAGGAGGGAGGGAAGGAAGGAAGGAAGGAAGGAAGGAAGGAAGGAAGGAAGGAAGGAGAGATGGATGAGAGGAGAGATGGAAGGGAGGAGGGAAGGAAGGAAGGAAGGAAGGAAGGAAGGAAGGAAGGAAGGAAAGAAGGAGGGAGGGAGGGAGGGAGGAAGGAAGGAAGGAAGGAAGGAAGGAAAGAAGGAGGGAGGGAGGGAGGAAGGGAAGGAAGGAAGGAAGGAAGGAAGGAAGGAAAGAAGGAGGGAGGGAGGGAGGAAGGGAAGGAAGGAAGGAAGGAAGGAAGGAAAGAAGGAGGGAGGGAGGGAGGAAGGGAAGGAAGGAAGGAAGGAAGGAAGGAGAGGAAGGAGGGAAGGAGGGAAGGAAGGAAGGAGAGATGGATGAAGGAGAGATGGATGAGAGGAGAGATGGAAGGGAGGAGGGAAGGAAGAAAGGAAGGAAGGAAGGAGGGAGGGAGGGAGGGAGGGAGGAAGGCTCATAATTATTACAAATGCACGTGTTAGAGAGAGAGAGAGTAAAAGAGAATGTGCCTGCCACAGAGGCAGCAGGGAGATGAGGGGTGGGCGGAGGGCTACTGGGAACATTGGTGATGGAGAACGGGCACTGGTGGAGGGATGGGTACTCGATCATTCTATGACTGGAACACAATCATGAAAGTTTGTAAGTCTGTAACCGAACTTCATGGCGATTCATTTAAAAACAACAACAACAAACAAACCAACAAACAAATGCGCGTGTTGGTGCGTTTCCTAGTTTTCAACAATTGCTGGAATGTGCCGAGCCCCTGGTGAAAGAACCTGGTACCCTGAACCCAGTGATGTGGTGAGAAGCAAACCTGCACCTTGGTCCTCATTATCCAGGAGGTTGGTGTCCCTTCTCCTGCGTCAGGTTTACAGAGTTCTTGGGCTACCACCGTAGCAAAGACATTAGAAATTAGCCTTCCCTGGGGCTGGAGAGATAGCACAGCGGTTAGGGCGTTTGCCTTGCACGCGGCCAACCCGGGTTCGATTCCCAGCATCCCATATGGTCCCCTGAGCACCGCCAGGAGTAATTCCTGAGTACAGAGCCAGGAGTAACCCCTGTGCATTGCCAGGTGTGACCCAAAAAGCAAAAGAAAAGAAAAGAAAAGAAAAAAAAAACCCGAAACTAGCCTTCTAGACCTCAGGGATGGTGACTTATGGGGAGCAAGTTAGGGCTTCCCCATCCTGTGCAGTGTTTCCCCACCAAAACCCCCTCCTTGTTCAAGCGCTGCAGATTTCTCCCCCTTAATGAGACCACAGTGAAGACTCCTACGCTGTTACTCACTCACTCTGCCGGGAACAGTGCTAACTGCTGCCCCCCGCCCCCCGTGCCAGCCCGGGAACGAGGGGATCTCACTAGATCTCCACACAGGCCAGAAGGCAGAGAGCACGTTCGTTTTGTGCAAAGCATTTGTAATTCCAAGAGTTTCTCCATCGTGAGCAGAGTGACAGAGTTGCACACTGAGCCAGATTCCAAAGCAGATTGTGTTCTGTGAGCATGAGTCAAGGCTTGGCTCAAATACCTCATCACTCTACTCAGTTGCCCAGTCCGTTAAATGGGCCAGCTTCAGACATACAGAACCAGGATTGGGGGTGGAGGAAAGGAATCGAACCTTTACTTGCCTGAAATGCTTCCTATCCCCACCACCTCCGTACCCTACAGTTCTCTAAAGTCTCAGGACCACTTGGCTTTAGGGAAAGCCGACCTGAAAATCCACGTGCGCCGCACCCCGAATCTCTGCTGAAGGGGAGTTGGACGATTCTCTCTCCAGATAAAGCGACCCGCATTCAGGATCATCACCTGCTCTCTGTTAAGTAACCGCAACATCTCGTTGCCTGGGGTCGGGAGTAGAGCACGTCCCTTTACTCGCCCTCCAACACCAGTAGGTTCCAAATGTGAGAACAACACAAATCTTGGGAGATCCGTAAGGAATGAGCAGAAATGCCCAACGACTGGGAAAGGGATAAGGAAGTCAGACGCACAGGCTCCGTGGAACCCCTTTCCACTATTAAAAGCAGTGAAAAATAAATGCCCAAAAGGGACAGAAGGAGAGGAGAGAGAGAAGAAAAAGAGAAGGGGAAGGAGAGGAAGGTGGTGAAGGAGAAGGAGGAGGAGGAGAAGGAAGAAGAGGAGGAGGAGAAAAAGGAGAAGGAGGAGAAGGAGGAGGAGAAGGAGGAGAAGCAAATGAGAAGGAGGAGGAGGAGAAAAGGAGAAGGAGGAGAAGGAGGAGGAGGAGAAGGAGGAGAAGGAGAAGGAGGAGAAGTGAATGAGAAGGAGGAGGAGGAGAATAAGAGGAGGAGGAGGAAGAGGAGGAGTAAAAAGAGAAAAAGGAGAAGGAGGAGAGGTGAAGGAGAAGAAGGGGAGGAGGAGGAGGTGGTGGAGAAGGAGAAGGAGGAGGAGAAGGAAGAGGAGGAAAAGAAGAAAAAGGAGGAGGAGAAGGAGGAGGAGAAAGAGGAGAAGGAAGAGGAGGAGAAGAAGAAAAAGGAGGAGAAGAAGGAGGAGGAGGAAGAGGAGAAGAGGAGGAGGAGGAGGAGAAGAAGAAGGAGGAGAAGAAGAAGGAGGAGGAGGAAGAGGAGAGGAGGAGGAGGAAGAGGAGAGGAGGAGGAGGAAGAGGAGGAGGAGGAGGAGAGGAGGAGGAGGAGGAGGAGGAGGAGGAGGAGGAGGAGGAGAAGAGAAGAAGAAGAAGAAGAAGAAGAAGAAGAAGAAGAAGAAGAAGAAGAAGAAGAAGAAGAAGAAGAAGAAGAAGAGGAGGAGGAGGAGGAGGAGGAGGAGGAGGAGAGGAGGAGGAGGAGGAGGGGAGGAGGAGGAGGAGGAGGGAGAGGAGGAGGAGGAAGAAGATGAGGAGGAGGAGAAGGTGGGGGTGGGGGTGGGGGTTGGGGTTGGGGTCAGAGAGATAGTACGTACGATGGGGAGGGGTTTTGCTTGCATGCGGCTGACCAGGGTTCAATCCCCGGCAACACACATGGTATTCTAAGCCCTGCCAGGAGTGATCCCTGAGCGCGGAGTCAAGACTGAATGCTGAGCCGGCCAGGTGTGGCCCCAAAAGAAAACAAAAAAGAGGTTGCCTGTGTCTGTCGTCTCCCCTCCTGGCGAAGGGCCGCTTCTGCACGGCCGGGCGGGGGGGGGGGGGGGGGTGCAGTCTTCTAGTTGCTGCTTCATTTTCTCCTAGGGCCCCAGGAGAAAACAGCAGAAATGTATTCGCATATGGAACTCTGGAGGCCCAAGCCCGAAGCTCATCTCCTTCAGGTCCACGGGGCGACGGGGCTGGCCACAGGTGCCCTTGAGGAGTCTGTCTCTTGGCCTGTCAGGGGCTGGTGGCTGCTTGCAACCTGGATCCCTGGTCCTAAGCGCTTCGAAGTACAGATCTCTGTCGGCAAGGGGTTAATTGTCACAATTTGGAGGTTGCCACTGAGTCTTCCTCCACCCCACCCCAGGCAGAGCCAGGAAGGCAGCCTCCTCTAATCCACGCACTATTTCCCTCCACAGGGTGCAGAGTTGAGTTTGTAAGGGGTGACCGCCAGTCAGGGAGTGTCTGCTTGCACAGTGGTGCTTTTCTTTCCTATCTGGTTTTCTCCTATGTGTATTTCATAGTTGACTTGTTCGAGATTGTTCTATACTTGTCTTTGTGTTACCTTCTTCACTTGATCACTTGACGTCCCATTAATCATTGATTTGCTCGAGCGGGCGCCAGTAACGTCTTCATTCATCCCTGCCATGTGCTAGTGTAGCCCAATGGCGTCTGTTCGTTCTAGGAACAAGAAGAGCCTCAAACCGATCGTTCATGATCTTGATAAAGAAGTCTGACCATCTGGTAGGTGGGTGGCCACGTGCTACCTTCTTCACCAATTCTTTTCTTTCTGTTTGGGTCACACCCAGTGATGCTCAGGGCTTCCTCCTGGCTCTGCACTCAGGAATTACTCCTGGTGGTGCTCAGGTGTTGGGTAACATTGCTTTGTCCTTCTACAAAAAGCTTAGGTTTATCTGGTTACACCCATCAATTTGGTTACAGCCATCACAGTGCTCCTGAAGCACTTCCACTTCCATTGTGTTTATCTGTAAGCAGTCTTCCCTATGCTCTCCTTCCCACCCCGTTAATCAGCTTTCCCCTTAATCAGACTGTTAATTTGTAAGATCAGTTTTCCAGAAATCTATGATTTTATATGTATAAGTGAAATATTGCCTTTCTCCTCTCCTTATGCCTTATGAACAGTTTACTTTAAAGTAATATCCTTTTTGTATAGATACAGAAAGACTGTTAACATTATGCTTTGTAACTTAGGATTTGATTGACCTTGAATATTATTCACTCCCGGGCATCTGCTTTCTTGACTTAGCCTCAGTTGCCCTTAGTTCCTAACACCCCAAAAGCAGGGTCCCGACGAGGGACTGAATGGACCCAGGGCAAGCGGCGAGCTACCCTGGCAGTGAAATGGGCCAGGCCAAGGTGCCACGATTCTTAACTATAAGTTAAGAGCTTGATCATAGACAAATGCTATCACGATCCAAAGGTAACGAGGAGACTAGGATCCTGCTAGGGGTGGGAAAGACTATCTGGCCTGAGCACTGTAGTCTGAGATCGAGATGGCCCTAGGAGAGCGATTCTATAAGTTTAAGATGTTTCTTACTGTATCCATACCAAATGATTTTTATTATATATGCTTATATGTTTGCTAGACAAGGAGAGGAGAAACATACCCAGGAGAATCCGCTCTAGGGTGGATTGATCTGATAATGAGGATCTGTCCTAGGAGCGGCTTTCCCTGAGGCTAAGAGTTCTACCCCTATTGATTGTGACCACACCTATGCGTATTTGTTTCCCCAGTTCCTCTTGGAGAGAGATATAAGGAGACTGTAGATTGGGCAGAAGGAAGGAGAGATATAGAGAGACAGGAGCAGAGACAGAAGGAGAAGGGGGCAGAGACAGATGAAGAGAGAATCAGAATAAACTACGACTAATACCTACCAGCCTGGCCCTCGTTCCTTCCTCCGCCTGACCATCGCCATCGACCTCTCCGGGGTGGGCAAAGGGTGAGACTACCGAACGCGGGCGGCGGGAGAGATAGAGCCACCGCCGCTGTGTGGGTACTGCGTGCCCCCCCCCCCCCTTTGTGTGAGTTTACACACTCAGGGAACCATATGGAATGCTGAGGATAGAACCCAGATCGGCCACATGCAAGGCAAACGTCCTATCCGCTGTACTATCGCTCCAGCCCTCACCAAATATTTAACCCTGAACATTTTCCATTGGACAAACTTGCAGGCTATCGAATGTAGCCTGCCCACAGGGCAGAGTCTGGCAAACTCCCCGTGGCGTACCAAATATGCCAAATACCAGTAACAATGATGGGTCTCATTCTCCTAAAGAGCCGTGAATATAATCTCAGGGCTAGGATGAAAGAGACGTTACTGGGGCCTGCTCGAGGCAATCGACGAACATTTTCCAAAGGTATTAGATAGCACATATCGATATGCCAGACACAGTAACAACAAAGTCTCCAATGGAGACGTTACTGGGGCCCGCTCGAGCAAATCGATGATCAACGGGAGGGCCTTTACTTTACTTTACTTATTAGATAGCACTCCAAACTTTATCTTTACTTATTGGCTTTGGAAGGCCACACCCAGCAGTGCTCCAGGCTGTTCCTGGCCCTGTGATCAGGAGTGACCCAGACGGTCCTCAGGGGACCATACGTGGTGCTGGGAGGTCAAAACAGGGTAGGCCGCGTGCAAGACAAATGCCTCACGCCTGTGTACTCTCTCTCTCTGTGACCATACACTTTTTTGTTCGCTTGTTTGGGGGGCCACGCCTGGCTATGCTCAGGGCTGACTCTTGACTCTGTGTTCAGGGATCATCTCCGGCTCTGTGCTCAGGGCTCACTCCCAGCAGTGCTCAGGGCTGACTCCCAACTCTGTGCTCAGGGCTGACTCCAGGTTCCATCCATGCTCAGGGCTCAGTCCCGGCTCAGTGCTCAGAGATCACTCCTGGCAGGGCTTAGGGGACCATACGCAGTGCCGGAGATTGAACCCGGGTCAGATGCGTGCCAGGCAAATATCCGACCTGCTGTTCTCTCTCCACTCTCTCTCTCTCTCTCTCTGGCCTCCAAGGGAAGCTTCTGGAAAGAAGAAAACTGGAGAGATGCTCAAAGAGGATGCACAGGCTTTGCATGACTGAGTCCCAAGATCCGTCCCCAAAACCTCAGGGTGTGCCCCTTCACCCCTGCCCTCTGTGCCCTCTGCCAAAAAAAAAGAAAAGAAAAAAAAACAGGAGAGAAGGAAGCGGCAAGTGCCCTGATGTGAGTTGTGCCTGCTGGTGCCACTGGCTCACTGGGCAGGGGACAGCAGGATTCGGATCCCTCCAACTCTTTCTAAGCACCCTCTCTATCCCAAGCCCTGTGCTGTCACCCTGTCTTCACTGGGCCTTACCCCACCCCTAGAGCCAGGTTAGAGTCTCAGGAGCCCAGAGAGGGCCGGTGACTGGCTGGAGGACACACAGCTCATGGGCAGTAGAGCCAGGATTGGAACCAAGGTTTGGAGGCACTGCCCCGGGGATCGCGTTCTGCTGGCTTGCTCGGGTCTACCACGGGCCTTGAGGGGGGCCCAGTGGCTGCCCTGGGACGCACTGGCTCTCGGGAAAGTGCTCCTCGGATGATCCCCATCCCACTAGCATCTGCACCTTCCACACCTGCTCTCTGGGGCCCCTAGGAGACCCACGGGGTGCAGCCACGAAGCCCAGTGCTGGGGTGTCCTAGGACCACCTCAAGGCACTGGACAGGTCTGGCCCAAGCAGCCCCGTTCTGGCCCAAGAGGAGGGAGGGGAGGAGGAGGAGCTTCAGTCTGGACTCAGGAGTGTGTCAGCAGAGAAGCCCCAGCCCCGGGCATGAGGGGGGTGCAGAGAGCCGAGCACCCCAGGCCTGGCACCCTGAGGGCCCCACTGCATGCCCCTGGGGCCCCTGACCTCACACGACACCCCCATTTCCTCTTCCGTCTCACCCTCGCACACACGCCCACCCCCGAGACACCCCATCGCCTCTTTCCACTCTTTTCCGCAGGGCACCCCTGCCTGCAGCTCCTGTCTTGGGGCCGGGTCCCCCGAAGCAGAGTGGAGGCCACTGGGGGAGACCCTGCCTCTCCTACGACCCCTGTACCACCAGGCGGGTCTATGACTTTCCCCTGGGGATCCTGAGTGCAGAGTCTGCTCAGTATAACTGACAACATCGTGGAGGTGTTGGAGAGTTAGAGGTTCTCACAGACTCCCGTGCAAGGACTCAGAGAGGTTAATGACCTGCCCAGAGACACACTGCAGGTGACAGCAATGGCGAGCGTCCTCTGCTGCTCCGGGTCATACATGCATGGGGGATGAGGATGGGGAGGGGGGGATATCCTGGTGTGCCCACCCCCGGAACCAGCCCTGTCCCCAGATGCGACATCAGGGAGACCCCAGCTCCGACCCTTCTGGGGCTGGCAGTCCTTCGCCTGGTGGCCAGGCTCTGGGTCCCTCCCGCCGGGCAGCCTGTCCCGCTCGCCTGCCCGCGGGTGGCCCCTGCCAGCTGCCCTCCACCGTCTGCCGGCTCCAAGCGTCTCGGCAAACTGGCACCTAATTCCCCGCCATCTGTGAGCAGAGCGAGTCTTGGCTACCTCTTGGTGCGTCTTCAAATCAACTTGCAAGTTTTCAAAGTGCCGCGAGTTCTTGGTGCTTGCAAAAATGTCAGCTTCCGTCACATCTTATTAAAACTGAAAATAAGAAAAGGTTTCGGATAAACTGAGACGGGCCCCTTTCCTCTTCCCCCGAGAGAGACCGCCCGGGCTGTTTCTCTTCTGCAGACACGAGGCACATCATCGTTCTTGGCGTCTGGAGCCGCTGCCTGCGGGCTGGACATCAGGGGTCCCTGTCCAGATGCAGGGGGCGGAGGTGACTGATAGCCACTGTCAGAGAGGGCTGAGTCCTGGGGGTCTGGCGGAGAGGATGCTAGAGGTCACCCTGGGCCTTCCAGGGAACTGCGCCCATGCTGGTCTACACGGCGGGGCTCGATTCTCCTCTGACTCCAGAGATGAGGACATGGGTGTGGAGATGCCCACGGGTCACCTGATGAGGGGCTGGCGCAGGTGGACCCTATATCCGGACGGCAGCCTGCCTGGGGCCTTGGGCCTCCGTGCTGCCCCTCACTGCCCTCCCGCTGGCCAGGTCGTCGGAAGCCCCTTAGAGTGTGCACTTGGAGGGGCCAAAACTCCTCTCCCGGATGCCACGGGGTGCACATGGCTGCATCCATGGTCATGATAGCCGAGTAGGGGCCTTCGGGGAGTTCACGATGGTGACCCCAAGCCTCGACTCCAGCGAGGGGGACAAGGCAGCCTTCTCCGGGCCCAGAGTGCAGGGCTTCCCACAGGCTCCCAGCAGGAGGGCTGTGTGCGAACCCAACCCCTCTATTCACATGCTCGGGGCTCTGACCTCTGGCCCCCTTCGTGGGGTGGCCCAGAAACGCCCAGTGCCAGCGGCTCTCCCTCTGCAGAGCAGTGGCCCCAGGTCCTGCTGTCACCGGCTCCACCACTCACTTCCTGTTCTGTGGAGCTCAGGGCTTACTCCTGGCTCTGTGCTCAGGAGTCAGTCCTGGTGGGTTCGGGGGATCATTTGGGAGTGCCGGGGATCGGAACCAGGTTGGCCGTGTGCAAGACTCCTTAGACCCTGTACATTGCGCTGGCCCCAGCCACCACTTGTTACTCTTACTACTGCTATAGGTACTACCACTACTGTTACTCTTGTTGTCACCCTCCTGTCACTCTTACTACTGTTACCTGGCTGCTCTCACTGCCATGGGTCCTACCACTACGCTCTTGCTACTGATGCTATGACAGCCAGTGCTGGGGGCAGGAACTCCTACCCTGTTAGTCTTATGACCATCGCTTCATTGCTGTGACTGCTGTTACTACCATTATTACCATCACCACCACCACCACTGGTACTGCTATGATTTCTTCTATTACTCTCCCGCTATCTGTGATCAGTACCACTGCAGTCACCTACACCCCTAACAATACTACTGTTGTTACTACTGCTGTCACTCTTGCTGCTATCACTCATAATACTGCTACCACCACCATTACAACGGCTACCGCTGTTGCTAGGATCACACCAACACTGATCCTCCCACCACATTGATCCTCCCACCACACTGATACTCCCACCACTACTGATACTCCCACCACTACTGATACTCCCACCACCACTGATACTCCCACCACACTGATACTCCCACCACTACTGATACTCCCACCACTACTGATACTCCCACCACCACTGATACTCCCACCACCACTGATACTCCCACCACCACTGATACTCCCACCACTACTGATACTCCCACCACCACTGATACTCCCACCACTACTGATACTCCCACCACCACTGATACTCCCACCACTACTGATACTCCCACCACTACTGATACTCCCACCACCACTGATACTCCCACCACACTGATACTCCCACCACACTGATACTCCCACCACTACTGATACTCCCACCACCACTGATACTCCCACCACACCGATACTCCCACCACCACTAATACTCCCACCACCACTGATACTACCACCACACTGATACTCCCACCACCACTGATACTACCACCACCACCGCCACTGATACTCCCATCACACTGATACTCCCACCATACTGATACTCCCTCCACCACTGATACTCCCACCACACTGATACTCCCACCACCACTAATACTCCCATTGCATTGATACTCCCACCACCACTGATACTCCCATCACACTGATACTCCCACCATACTGATACTCCCACCACACTGATACTCCCAGCACCACTGATACTACCACCACCACCACCACCACCACAACTGCTGCTACCATGATTACTGTGAATGAACTATCATCAGAAGTACTGTGGCGGCTATTGCTGTTGTTACTAACACTATTACCGCAAGTACTAATACAGCTCTTACTACTACTGCGACTGTTACCACTGCTGCTACCTCTATCATCATTGACACAGCTGCTACTCTCACTACCGTGGCTCCCAGCACTGTCAACGCTGTCAGCACCACAATGCCACACTCCTCAGCACAAGTACTGCCACTGCTATCTCTGCAGCTCTCGTCACCACTCGTATTTCACGCTCGCTGTCGCTACCACTGCCACTGCTGTTGGCACTCCTGCTGCTACAATGACCAAGTTCACTGTGACGCCTCAGATGCTGCTATGATGCATCAGGAGCTGAGGTGTAGAGTCCCTGGTCACTGTAAGTCCCCATCCCTGAGCAGGTAGCCAATCCGAAGGTAGAATGGGATGGCTGGGGCTGGGGGTTGGCTACAGATAAAAGAAGGCCCAGACCCTGGCTCGTCCCTTCACCCTTTGGGAACACACATTCCCGGGACCCACCTCTCTATGGGACCTCAGGTCAGGTGTGGCTGTGTGAGCCAGGACAGGGCCTGGCATAGGCGGGCATCTGGGGGCCAGACAGGGGCAGGCCCCAGATGGGCTTGGACGCCCGGGAGGGATGAAGTGCTGAGTTCAGGACTCACCCCCGCATGACATCTGCGGAGGGACCTGTACATCTTTTCTGTACAATAAACTAACTTTCCATCTTCGCGTTTTGAATGCGGACCTTGCACACAGTTCTCAACTGCCCACCAGTGCAGGGAAATCTGCTTCGGGGCTGCCACCATTCCGACTCTGACCACTGCCACCTTGGCGATGATTCTTCTTCTGACAGCAGCCTGACAACGGCCACTGTATTGCCACTGTCACTGCCACGACCGCTGCTGCTCCCTGACTGCTCTTCCTGCCACTCTCCTGTCCCCGTCACTCCCTCACTCTCACGGCCAAGACTTCTACACCTCGGGGTACTATTATTACCACCAAGCGGTGGCTGCCACCAGCATTGTCGCCACAACTCCATTGGCTGTCACTGCCGCTGCTGCCGTTGAACCATGGCCGTGGCTGCGAGCCCACTGCTCCAACTATCATCATGACTACTGCCACAGTACCACTGCCGCCAATACCAACACTGTCAACCAACCAGGCCCCCTTCTTGGGGTCTGCAAGGACCTCAGACTTAGATGAGGGGAGAAGCGTCAGACTCACCCCCTCACATTCAAAACCCAGTAGTTGACAAACCCTGCCAGGAGATTAGACAGTGATGTTCGCTGACTTGGAGGCCCCACCAGCTCACCGTGACCCTCACAGTAGCCCGAGAGCCCCATCCTGTTTCTGCCCCTCTGGGGTGGATGTGGGGGGAGGTTCCTGCATGCTAAGGCTGCCAACGAGGGTCTGAGCTTGCTAATCAAGATCTCAGCCCACAGGAAAAGTGGCAGCGTCAGGACGAGCTCCCAAGGGCCAGAAAGTGGCGGTCAGCTCCTCTCTCCCTCCCTCCTAGCAGAAGCCAACTTCTCTCTGAGAGGCAGTCACTGCTAGCAAGACAGGGGTGGCCGTCTATACAGCGATCTTGAGTCTCATTGCAGAACCCAGGGTGGGCCTGCCTGGTCCCCCATCTGACTGTCTCAGTGGGAGTCAAAATTCTCAGTGAGGATGTGGGGGGTGCGGGTCCGGGGTGCAAGGTGTGGGTGCGGGGTGTTGGATGCAGGGTGTGGGGTGAGGGGTGCATGTGACACTGCCACTATGCAACACCATGGCTCTAGCTCTAAGTGCTACCAGGATGGCTCCCATGACTGCTCCTGTTTATTGGACAGGCGCTGCCCTCAATGTCACTACACAGCTACTGCAGCCGCTATGAGGTAATACCCAAGTCCTTCCGCCATTAGTGTTACTGCTACCGCTGCCGCCCCCACCAGCACCACTTCTGTTACTATCCCTTTGCTCACTCCGGTCACTTCTCCTACCTCTACTGCTTGTACCACAGCCACTGCTCCTAGAACAAAGAACATGCACAGAGTCACGCAGGAAGGAGGACAAGAAGTAAACCCAGGGAGGGAAATTTATTCTAGCTAATAATGGAAGATGTTCATTTTAAGGCACCCCTGAGATTTGGGGTAATGGTACTTAATTAGGGAAAATACTTTGTGTGTACGACACTAGTGAAATTGAACTGTAATCCTACATGGCACGGAAGCCCACCCTTATAAAGACCACTTTGCTACAAGCGAAGGAGGACTCTCGAATGTCTTTTAAAATGCTCTTGAGTCCAGGAATCCCTTTCCTGGGATTCGTTCAAGGGGTAGGAAGGAGACGGGATTCCCTGCAGCTGGTCAGTGTCATGAAAACAGGACTCATCCCAGGACCAAAACCTTCTCCTGGCACTGTTCCACTTGCTGGAATAGTACACAGCTTTGAACAATGACAGCAAGAGTTTGTGTTTCCAGGAGAGGCCTCCGGTGCTGTACAATTGAGAAAACAAGATAAAGACATAAATTAGTTCCTACGTTGTGTTCGAATCATTGTGAAGCATAGATGCTCAGAGGCAAGTCTTAGAACAAAACCTGGAAAAATGAGAATCATTATTGAAAGATTTGGCTGTTCAGACTAAGATTCTTTTTTTTTTTTTTTTGCCATTTCTTGAATGGTATTGTCATCTTGTTGTTTTTCTTTTGTAAACAAATGAAAAGGAAAGGAAAGGTCCCAACAATCTCCTCATAGGTTTCCCCTTGGAGAGTAATGTAGATGTGTCTATTTAAATGACTTCTCTTTCAAAATCTCATTTAGCGCTACAACAAAGAGCGTCCAACTTTCTGCTCATTTCAAATGAGTTCCTAGTAATAAATTCATTCCCACTCACAATGTGTGTGACTGTGCACCTCGGGAGATTCGGTGATTACATAGGAATTCAGAGTTTTTAATAATTTCCTGAAGGGTTTTTTGAGGCAGACAATGTGCTTTTCCTATTTCCCAAACAATCTGAACGATGGGAAATATCCAAAATAGCTACGCCGAGTCTTTCTTCCTTCCCCCCTAATTTCCCTTCCATTTTTGTTGTTGCCGCTGTCCTCGAGCTTCTGCGAGTAGGAATTCTCCTTTTGAAGCTGCGTCCTTGCAGACAAGAAATTATAGTCATCTTATCCCTAATGCACTGGTAGATAAGAAAAGGACTTATTATCCTTCAAGACCGCGCACAAAGGCTGCCGCCCGGCAGGCAGGCTCAATCTCCGTGGGGCAGGTAACATAAATCTGACCCAACGATTTCGGAGCCACGGGGAAGGGGTATTTATGTCAGCACTCACACTAACGACTGTTTTGATTCCTGTTCGACGGGGAGCCGGAGAGATAGGGCCACCGAGAACCTTTCAGATCGGCTCCCCCACGCCAGGGGGTTTCACGGGCAGGGAAACTGAGGCCTGCCCGGCAGCCGTCACTCGATGCTGAGTGATCAGGGGCTGTAGCCACCTCCAAACCACCTCGGCTTCATTGGAGATGACCGGGTGCGCTTCACCAGAAACTGGCTGGGCACACTGGCCTTCCGATCAAACCACTCCCGGACGGTGCGTCTGACCACACAGCCATCCTGCAGGAAGGGTGTTTGGGAACACTGCATGCTTGCCCGTTCATGACTTTTTATTTATTTATTTATTTTTAATTTTTATTAGTGAGACACCATGAGGTACAGTTGTAGACTTACAAATTTTTGTGCTTGGGTTTCAATTATACAATGATCAAATACCCATCCCTCCACCAGTGCCCATTTCCCACCACCACGAATCCCAGTATCCTTCCCCCCCCATCCCACCCATCCCACCCTGCCTCTGTGGCAGGGCATTCCCCTCTGTTCTCTCTCTCCTTTTGGGTGCTGTGATTTGCAAGAGAGGCATTGAGTGGCAATCATGTTTGGTCTCTAGTCTACTTTCAGCATGCTTCTCCCATCCCAACACCCTTTATTTGGTGCTCCCTTCTCTATCTGAGCTCCCTTTTCCCCTAGCATGTGTGGCTGGCCTGAAAGCCAGGGAGTAAAATTCCTGGTACTAATCTCGGCCTTTCTTGGGTGTTAGTCTCCTATTTTGTTAGTTTATGTTTATGCAAAGCAAAGTGAAATCCATTTCTCCCACTTAGCTGCTAATCTCTTCTCCATCCTTCATCTTCAGCAGTGTATTAAAGGGGCCTGGAGTGATAGTACAGTGGGCAGGGCGTTTGCCTTGCATGCGGCTAACCTGGATTTGCGTTTCATCCCCAGCATCCCTTATGGTCCCCTGAGCCCCACCTGGAGTGAGCCCTGAACACAGAGCCAGGAGTGAGCCCTGAGCAACGCTTGGTGTGGGCCCAAAACCAAAAATATATATATATACATATATATTATTTAAAACCTGTTCATAAAGTCAGACTAAATCCCCAAGTGGTAGAGTAGAAGTCAGAATCCAAAACCAGCCCCCGAAGGCTGTAAGCCTCTCTTCTCTCCTCCCTCCGGGTCCCGGTTAGAAGAGATTGGATGCAGGACCACATGGGCTACACATGGATAAAAAGTCGGTAAGTGCCTCTGGGAGGGTGATTGTGGCTGGGACCCAGGGTCTGCTTTACTGCCTTGCAGGGAACACTTCCACCGGGAGATGGTGGTCTGGGCCTCCGCTGATGGGCAGCCGGGACCCTCCTGTCAGCTCCGCCCAGGTGAGGCCACGCCCAGATGAGGCCACGCCCAGATGAGGCCACGCCCAGATGAGGCCACGCCCCGGAGGACCACATACACAGGACACGCCCACTCCTCTAACTATCTTCTTTAGGACAGTGTTTGGTCTTAAATAATAACAGGGAGGGGCACTCTCAAAGAAGGAGGGCTCCCACCTCAATCTTGGCCCGAGATGGCTGAGATGCTGGAAGGCGGGTCCTTCAAACTCACAGGCAAAACAGAAGGATGAGATCACATCATCGGGGAACTGCCTGTGGGCCAGCTGGGAACTTGGGGACCCCGCCCTGCCAGAGAGTAAGTAGAATCGGTTAAGACATGAATCAAGTGTGGGTCTTTCGGGAGAGTTGGGGTGTGGGATTCCTAACCTTGCTTGGTTGCCACAAACCTAAAACCCAGCCCACACCCCACAGCCTGAACCCCACACCCCACACCCCATCCACACCTGCACCCCACACCCTGCACCCTGCACCCACACCTTGCACCCCGGACCCGCACCCCACATCCTCACTGAGGATTTTGACTCCCGCCGAGACAGCCCGATAGGGGACCAGGCAGGCCCACCCTGGGCTCTGCAATGAGACTCAGGATCGCTGTATAGACAGTCACCCCTGTCTTGCTAGCAGTGACTGCCACTCAGAGAGAAGCTGGCTTCTGCTAGGAGGGACGGGGAGAGGAGCTGACCACCACTTTCTGACCCTTGGGAGCTCGTCCTGACGTTGCCACTTTTCCTGTGGGCTGAGATCTTGATTAGCAAGCTCAGACCCTCGTTGGCAGCCTTAGCACACAGGAACCTCTCCCCACCCACCCAGAGAGGCAGAGACAGGGTGGGGGTCCCGGGCTACTGTGAGGGTCATGATGAGTTGGTGGGACCCCAAGTCAGCGAACATCACTGTCTAATCTCCTGGCAGGGTTTGTCAACTTCTGGGTTTTGAATGTGAGGGTGTGAGTCTGACACTTCTCCCCTCATCTAAGTCTGAGGTCCTTGCAGACCCCAAGAAGCGGGTCTGCTTGTGTTGACAGGAAACTGAAGTCTGATGTGGTATCACTGTATCACGGTATCATCATCACTGTCATCCCATTGTTTATCGATTTACTCGAGGGGGCGCGAGTAACGACTCCTTTCATCCCAGCCCTGAGATTTTTAGCAGCCTCTCCTTACTCGTCTCTCCCAATGCTGCCATATTGGAAGCTCTTACAGGGTCAGGGGAATGAGACCCGTTATTGTTACTGTTTTTGGCATACGTCACAGGGAGCTTGCGGGGCTCTGCCATGTGAGTGGGATAGTCTCAGTAGCTTGCTGGGCTCTTCAAAAAAAATAATATATATATAAATATATATATATCCCTCTATGATTTGTTGCCATCAAATATGGTGTGGTAATTATGGAAAATGGGTAGGGAGTGCCTTATGATGTGTCCAGGAATATATTCACTCATACGTGAGGCTCGGCCCAAGCATGTGGAAAGTGGCCTGGAGTGTGGCGGCGGTTGGGTAGTGGAGGTCGGCTACCAGGGCTGGGTCCCTTGGGGCAGGAAGGGCTCTCACCCGTCCCCCCTCTGGGGCGCCCTAAGTGAAAACAGCCTGACACAGAGTCCAATGACATGGTTATGGGAGCCTCATTTTATGCTCCCTTCCGGAAGAAGCAACCATGAGTTCTGGAGGGTGGCCGATGAGGAAATTATCTGGCGCTGGCAGGGGGTGGCTTATGGGTGTGACCCCTGGATATCATACCCTTGATGCGGTATCAGCCCCCACAATGGTCAACGTATGCAGTACACACACAAGATGCCCACCACTACCCTCATCTGACGACCCTCTGTGGCGTACCCACACCAGCTCACAGACTCTTTGTCTCACCCCTTCAGGGTGTTCAGGCTGCTGAGTGCACAGCCTCTTAATTTTATTTTATAATAAATAAAATTTATTTAGGGGATGGGAGAGCACTGGCGGTGCCCAGGACTTACTCCTGTGCTCTGTGCTCAGGGATCAACTCTGGTGATGCTCAAGGGACCATTATGCGGTGATCAAACCTGGGTTGGCCCCATGCAAGGCAAGCAAATGCCCCATCCTCTCTCTGCAGGCCTGCACAGCCTCATTTGGAAGGACCACCCAGCACCCAAACCAAGGCTTATTCATAGGTGTGTCCCTTCCTCCCTCCAGGCACCTGCTTTTCAAGTTGTCCCTGAGGCATAGCCACACACAGTCTATTTCACCCTTTCAAACAATGCCGTTCAATCATTTTTAGGAGATTCAAAGACTCAATAATACCCACAGCTACTTTTTTTTGTTTGTTTTGGGGTTTGTTTTTTTGTTTGGTCACACCCAGCTATACTCCTGGCTCTGCACTCAGAAATGACTCCTGGTGGGGCTGGAGCAATAGCACAGTGGGGAGGGCGTTTGTCTTGCACGCGGCTGACCCAGGTTTGATTCCCAGCATCCCATATGGTCCCCTGAACACCGCCAGGAGTAATTCCTGAGTGCAGAGCCAGGAGTAACCCCTGTGCATTGCTGGGTGTGACCCAAAAAGAGAAAAAAAGAAAGAAATGACTCCTGATGGTGCTCAGGGGATCATACGGGATGCTGGGGATTGAATTCGGGCTGGCCTGCTGCCAGGAAAATGCCCTACCAAATGGAGGACCACTCCGGTTCTCACCGTACTTTTTAAAATTATTTTATTTTATAAAATAGTTGGGCTGGAGCGATAGCACAGCGGGTAGGGCATTTGCCTTGCATGCAGCCAACATGGCTGACCCGAGTTCGATTCCTCCCCCTCTCGGAGAGCCCGGCAAGCTACCGAGAGTATCTCGCCCGCACGGCAAGCCTGGCAAGCTACTCGTGATGTATTCGATATGCCAAACACAGTAACAAGTCTCACGATGGAGACGTTATTGGGCCCGCTCGAGAAAATCGATGAACAACGGGAGGACCGTGACCGTTATAAAATAGTTCACAATATTTGATTACATTTAATATTCAAACACCAGCCCCAGCACCATGACACCTTCCCACCACCATATTTCGGGTGTTTCCATTCCAAACCCCAATCCCTGCCCCAAAGCAGAACCAAAATAATATATTTTGTATTGTTAGTTATGAAAAACTGCTGAAAATGCTACAAAAAAAGTATCCTGAGAGGAAAGAGTGTGGAGATTGTTGGATTTCACCCAGGAGCACCCACAGTAGTTACTTTTGACCCAGAGAGAAATACTTCCCACTTCTTCCCCAGCCTCAAACACAAAACCATTTCCCCCCATCTGTATAGATTCTGTAAGTGGAGTTAGGTGACACGTGGTCCCCATGACTAGCTCCATCCAGGCCACTTACCGTCGGAGACCCAGCCACGTGGCCGCACTATCATGTTGCTTCTTTTTCTGGTGGTTGGACTGCATCTCGTTCACCAGTTGGCGGATTCTGGCTCCGTTTCCCTGGTGGGGGATGGGGGTGCTGCTAAGGACGTGTGTGGCCCCATTTCACACGGACAAGTTTTCCTCCCAGTGGGTGTACGTTGAGTTGAATTGCTTGGTCCTATCCTGCCTCTCTGGTGAACCGCTGGGGTCACTGCCACACCGTTTCCCAAAGCAGGTGTGCCAGTTTGCGTTCCGACCGGGACCAGTCACGGTCTCTGTTTTTTTGTCCTCCTCTCCACCACTTATCACCACCCCACACTCAGAATCCACGAGGGAATTCCTCGGGACCATACAGAGCCCTCCTTGTCCCCACATCCCCATGAGGACACAGTGCCAGGAAAGGGGGGGGGGTGGATTTCATCCCAGTGAGCAACACAGTGAAACATCGGCTGCTGGTTCTCATCTGAGTCAGTGTGAGCAGCTTGGGGAGAAGTTTCCAGACATAGCACAAAGTGATACGGCAGGAAAGATGGTATCACTGAGACCAGCTCTGGGTCCATCTCCTACTGCCCTGCCAGGCTGGGTCACTTGCTCACAGCGCACCCTCGTGACTCTTCCCTGGTGTCAGGGGGTCCCGAAATAACAGTGAGGCACAGACTGTGGGAACTGACCTTGGACCAACCCCCACCCAATGTTTGCAATTTTCCCAGCAGGGGACCCCCCCAAACTTTTCAGTTCTGTGAGTTTCATCTCTTTGGGACTCACATTGTGATACTTCTCAGGGGGGTGAACCCCTTGGTAACTGCCACCTCTTCATCCCTGGGAGAGTCTGGCTTTGGGCCAGGCTATGGGGGCCAGCTGGGTTTGGCATCTCCGGGGGGAGGGCTGGGAAGGAACTGGCTTTCCCAGTTCCTCCCCAGCCAGAAAGTGGCAAAACACAGCCAGGAAGTCACTCTGTCCCCACCCCCCCGCCCCTCCCCCCCGGGGACCAACCCCTTCCCTCCTTCCCTGGTTCTTTTCCAGACCTCCTTCCTCTTTGTGGATGCACAGAGGGTGGTCCAGAGTCTAATCAAGTCTGTTCTTGGACCCCCCACACAGAGGGGAAGATGCCGCTCCCCAGGGGACCAGGAAACATCTCTCTGTCCTGGTCCCTGGGGAGCCGCCAGCCCCTCTGTGCCCACCTGGCCCAGCTGGGAACAATGGCCCTGGTCTCCTGACGAGAGGCTGCCAGTCCCAGCTGCAATGGACTCCTTTTCGGCTCAGCACTGAGAGTCCATTAAGGATGGCCTCTCTGCTCGAGAGTGGCCTCGCCAGGTTAAATTCCTTACAAGCACATGCTTGTTTTTGAGAGCGCTGGATGGGCCGTTATTGAATGCTTCAGATGAGGGTCACTGAAGGCTCCCACTGTGGAAAACCCCCCACATAATATCGCCTGCTGAATAACACTGCCGAGGGAAGGGGGGAAGAGGGGAATCTTTTATTTAAAGAAGGAGAAATTTGATGGAAGCAAAAAAAATCCCACTGAAAGCATTTCTGTTGAAAGCCACAGACGTGTGTTCCCATTCAATGGGGAAATGGATTCTATAAAGTTAATTTTTCTGTGCACTTTGAATGACAATGACAACACCGTTCAGGGCACAGAGAGAACAAGGAGACATCTGCCGGCCTTGAACACAGGGCTCGTACAAGGCTGGGGGTTAATGGAAGTTCACAGTGCCCCCTTCCTCTATTTACTTCTATCTGATCAGAGGGAAACAGAAGACCTGGGCTCTCAGCTGCAAAGGCAGAGGGTAGGGGGTGGCAGGATTGTGAATAATAGTGGGATTGGGGGGTCTGGAGAGGGGAATTTTGAGGTCACCACACCATCAGCTGAACCCAGGTGTGAGAACAATTTAAGAGGAGTAACGACGGAGGAAACACTTCCCACCCACCCTCTATTGCTAGGGGAAGCACAATCAACCTTCAGAACAGGATGACTGAGGAAATGCATTTATTCTCCCCATAATCTGGCAAGAGAAACAAACTCAGAGGCAGCGTGACTTGCTGGGGTGGGACTGCTGGGAGCTCATTTGAAGAGTTTGACTACTCCGGGGCCAGGCGGGTAGACCAGATGACCAGCTCTCTGGTTCCCTACAGGAAGTGTGGTTGTTGATTTCTGATTCAGGGGATACAGGCAGGAGGGATATGGCTTGGGAAGAACCTGGGTGGGAGCCCTCGCCCCCCAGCCGTGTGGTCCTGGAAGCAGCACCTGCTGAGAGGAGCAGGGACAGAAGGTGACAGTTCTGACTGAAGAGAAGATGATGGGAAATCACTGATGCCACAGGAAGAAAAGAATCCCCAAAGCTCAGGATCAGCCGCTGCCTTGAGGGGCTTCAGGTCAAGGGTCACAGGTGCAAATGACATGACTTCTTGTGTCCCTGCAGCTGCCCCCTCCTCTCCTCCAAGCAGGCACCTGAACTCTGACCCCATCCCCCCCCCAGCCCCAGGCACTTCGGCTCCTTCCTCGGCTGCACCCTGGTTCAGGCCCCTTGGAGGTTGAGATGGCTCAGTGGTCACAGCCCAGGGATTTGAAGGCCAGCCCGTTCCCTCCCCACAGGGTACGGCTGAGCTGGCTCTCAGACACAGTCTCCATCTGACTTCTTCCTTACTGCAGTTCCTTACTCCTTTTGTACCCCTGACCTGACCGAGGAGCCTCACAGCCAGGAAACTGGACTTGGCTTTGAGGGCTCCTGTACTGCCCCAGCCCCGTGGAAACTGAGACAGAAGCAAGGCCACCCTCTCAGGGCACTACAGAACCTTCCAGACCCCAGGGGCAGTAACCAGGCCAAGATCAGAAGGCACTGACTGAAGGTCGTGGAGTTGAGTCAGTTCATGGTGTCCCCGGAGCAGAGGCAGTGCTGAGACGAGCCCCAGAGGGTCCAACACAGTGCTCCCAGCCAAGCGCCATCTCTGAGGCCCCCTTGACAAAGCTGTCATCCAGACTCAAGGAGAAAGAAACCTGCTGGTGTTTGGGAAACCAGAAGCAATTAAAACGGAGAGTGGGGGGAGACGCATCAAATGTCATTAGACTTCGTCAGAAGCACTTCTCACTCTGACAAAAGAGAAATCACAAAGAGTGAGCTCAGGTTATTTTTCCAGAGGGACGGTCTATGTGCCCGTGGAGGAGGAAGTCATAAAAGATGGGAGAGAGAGGCAATAACTTGGGTATTTCAGCGCGTGGGGGTTTTAGGAGGGGATGGGTCGGGGGGAGCCGGTCTCAGGGAAGTCACAGTGGAACACTTTAGACAGCCTACTTCATCTTGGAAGAAAAGGAAAATTATTTGCGATTTCAATGGCAGCCGATCACAGGCACCGCCTCAGCCTAGAAACCCGTTGCCATGGCAACTTCAGGTGGCATCATTAAGAATTTTTAAAATGTTGAGAGTCGGGAGGAAGGATTTACACAGTGGAGGAAGGGGTGGGGTGCAGGCAGGGAGTGAAGGGAGGCCTGGGAAGTAGGGAAGTCGCCCCCCAGGGACCAGCGGAAGTCTGGGGCCGAGGGCAATGCTTGGGCGGAAGGGACCTCCCCACTTCAAGGGCCGGAAGCAGCCTCTCACCGCCCCCACTCGGAGCCTTCTTTGTTTGGCTTTTTCTAATATTGTCCATGTTTTTGCTCATCTGTGGCAAGAGGAGAGACAGGAGCAAGACTGAGAGGAGGGTGGAGGCAGGTGCCCGCTGGGCCGTGTGGGGTGGGCGTTTCCAGTATCTTCCAGACCCTTCCTCCGGTGCTCTGCCTGGCTGGGACCTCAACTTGCCCATCTTGCAGAATAAAAACATGACACGAAGCTCTGGGGTCTGATCCTCCCCTTTCTCCTGCAGTCCCCTCCCTGGGCATTGGGAGTTGTCCCTAGAGAGAAGGATGTTGGTGTCCAAAGGGGTGGGGGTTGGGCGTCCTAGACAGATAGCTCTTCACCCCCATGGAAGAACCATGGTGGCCTTTGTTTTCCTTTGACTGAGTAATTTTTTTTTTTTTTGCTTTTTTGGGTCACACCCAGCAATGCTCAGGAGTTACTCCTGGCTCATGCCCTCAGGAGTTACTCCTGGCAGTGCTCAGTGACCATATGGGATGCCGGGGATCGAACCTGGGTCGGCCGCGTGCAAGGCAAACGCCCTACCTGCTATACTATCACTCCGGTCCCTGACTGAGTAATTTTTTTTTAAATTCAGGGATCAAATCAGGGCCTCCCACATACACAGCATCAGTCCCGCTAAGCCATTTGCTTGTCTCTTCCCAGGGAGGATGAGAAGGAAGTGAGCACTGGGACGGGTCACCCCCTCCCCATGTCCAGCACAGAAGTGCCCATCTGGCTCAATGTGGGACCGACTTCTGTCCACTTGCCCTTCTTTGCTCCAGCCCTCCGCTCCCTTTCCTCACAGACGTGTCCAGGGCCGACCCTGTACGAGAGGGCTCCCCGCACCCCAAGTTTCCTATGGGACCAGCATTTCTGGATGCTTCCGGCTTGGGTGCACTGTGCTGGGTAAGGCTGGTCCCCTGAGCACCTCCAGGAGTAATTCCTGAGTGAAGAGCCAGGAGTAACCCCTGTGCATTGCATTGCCGGGTGTGATCAAAAAAAAAAAAAATTTAAAAAAAATCAGAGCTAGGAGATAGTGCAGTGGTTAGCGTGCAGGCCTAACCTGTGCAGTGGTTAGTGTAGTGCTTAGTGCACAGTGCCTCCCCACCCCCCGCCCCGAGAGCTTTCAGCACCTCAGGCTTTGGGTCCAGACTGGGGAAATGCACTCTGAGCCCTTGCAGAGATGGGGTCCCCGCTCCACGCTGCAGGCTTCTTCCTCCTCCACCTCCTGCCTAGTGCTGGGGTCTTTGTGGTCAGTCGGCTCAGCCTAGCCCAAGGCCATGCTGGCCCTTCCCCAGGGGAGCGAGGGAGAAGGCAAGTGGGGGACAGGATAGCGGTCAGGCGAGCACTCTCTCTTCGAGGCGGCTTCTCCCCACCTCACTGACCAGCAGACCAGCTCTGCTTGGATCCTAGTCCTTCCTCTGGGACTCACATCTCACTCTGCAGTGCACGGCCCCAGACCAAGTCCCAGTCAGGAGCTTAGACTTATCAACGAACCTTTCGCCCTGAGAAATGGAGGCACATGCCTAGGACACGCAAGGACCCAAGTTTGATCCCCGCCACCATATGGTCCCCCCACACCGCCGCTGAACCAACCACTGAACCGTCTGGCCTGGTTGCCGAGTCTCCCCCGGAAGTGGGCCCAGGGCGTTCTGAGCACAGCCTGGAAGGTTCCTCTCTTCCTGCCCCCCAGAACGGCTGGGGGTGTAGTTCAGGGAGAGAGCAGTTGCCTGGAAGGCGTGAGAACCTGACTTCAAGTCACGGCACTTAAAAAAATTCAGAGCTGGGAGGTAGTGCAGTGGTTAGCACCCAGGTCTAACCCGTTTAAAAGCACCCGACCCCGGTTCAACCCCTGGCACCACGTGGTCCCCTGAGCATGGATGGGTGCTGGACCAGCATTGCAGGTCCCGAGCAGCGTCACGTCTGGGGGCCCTGGTGCTGAGCCGATGGGCCCAGTCAGCCACAGTTGCTGGTGGAACCCCGATCTCCTGAGCACCACTTGGGAGTGACTCCTCCACAACCCGCCCCAAAGCAGAATGAAAATTATATATTTTGTATTGTTTGTTATGAAAAATCACTAAAAATGCTGCAAAAAAGTATCCTTAGAGAGAAGAGTGTGGAGATTGTTCTGTTTCACTCAGGGGCCATTAAGCCCTTGCATAAGAGACCACTAACATGTTGTTAAAGGTTGAGCCTTGTGTGCTTTATATATATGTGTGTGTGTGTGTATGTGTGTATCTATATAATCTGTGAAAAAAAAGTGTGTATTTCCCTCTAAGATTGAAGACCTTAAAGAAAGAAAAAGAATCCAGAAAAGCTTCCAGATGCTGGCTGGGCTAGGGGCCTCCTGAGAAAGATTCCAGAGATGCCCAAACCTTTCTTTCCCCTTTGAGACCTTTTTAACAAAGTGAGTTGGGGGGCTGGAGCGATAGCACAGCGGGTAGGTCGTTTGCCTTGCCCGCAGCCGACCTGGGTTCAATCCCCAGCATCCCATCTGGTTCCCTGAGTACAGAGCCAGGAGTAACCCCTGAGCATCACTGGGTATGACCCAAAAAAGCAAAAAAAAAAAAAAAGTGGGGTGGTTGGACGAGCGTCTCCTTCCTGTGCTCCAAGACCATGGGTCATGGACATAGGACAGGACACGGATGCTGCGATGACTCTTTTCCGGGTCTGGTCATCTAGATTGGCCATCCTGATCATCCGGTCACCAGGCACCACCTGACTTCGTGACATTCCAGGAATTCCTGTCCTTCAGGCCAAGTTGCTAATCTCGCCTGTTTGTCTGTCCCTGCTGGCGGGGGCTGGACTGAAGGGGAGAAAGCGGAGTGGGTGAGCCACAGGAGGGTGTGAGTGGCCCCCGAGAACCTAGAGGGGGTGGAGGTATGGGGTGGGGAGGATCCTGTGCAGGGAGCACAGCCAGCACCCGGGAAACAGGATGTGCTGTGATGCAGAGGGAGGGACACACATGCAGGGGCCGGGGAATGGGGGGGGACGGGGGTTGAGTGCGCAGGGCAAGGTGTGTGGAGTTGACGCTTTTCCATTAGGAAAGTTTTTTCAGGGGGTTTAGCCGGGGACGTGAGCGGAGCAGCGCTCGGGGCCAGCTGCAGAGGGGAGAGTGATGCTCCCCCAAGAATCGGAGCCCTCAGATTTATTCTCCCTCACCGCGTCCCGCGAAAGCGTGGGGAAGAAGGATTTGGTGAGGTAGAAAATGGATGGGATGATTATGATTATTTATTATAACAATAATGCTAAACCAGGTGAGATTTACACCCTTCGGCTCGGATGCACTTCCCTGTTTCAATCACTTTAACAATCCCCCCCATCCTGGGCTGTATTTTGACTTCCCCAGACTGTAATTGAAGCCCACATCAGACTGGGCGTGATGTGATTAAGCAGTAACGTGGCATTCGGCTCGACACATGTCACACCACGGCCAGGCGGGATGTAGCCTGGACGGTTCCCATCCCACCCAGGGGACCCAGACAACATCTTTCCCCTCATTCCCGGGGCCTTGGCCCCCCACCAAGCCTTTGCTGTAATACAAGTCGCCCCCAAAGTGCCAGGAGGGAGGGTCCGCCCCGTGGCATGAGAAGAAGCAGGAATAGACAAAGATGCGATGAGGATTTCCATCACTGAAGCATGAAACCCTGAAATCCGAACCAACCTTCCAGGGAACTGGCATAAAGGATGTGTGCGCGTTGGAAGAAGGGATACTAAGACCCATTGGCATTAAGCTTCTTTCTCCTTCCGCTGGGAAGTGAAATTCTACGCCCCGAGCAGCCTTTGCATCTTCCGCCCAGTCCTCGGAGGATGAATGTTAGGGAGCGAGTTTGGATGAATCCTGGGCACACCCCACCAAGACACAGTTCATGGAGCAACTGTAGGAGGAACCGTGAAGCTTCGGGCGGGTGGGGGCATTGCCTCATTCTTCGGGCCTGGCACCAAGCAGGGCAGAGCTTGGGAGGCCTCCCCACCCCAAAAGACAAAAAAATTAATTAAAAGTGAGGGGCTGGAGTTGATAGTACAGGGTACGGCGTTTGCCTTGCACACAGCTAACCCGGGTTCCATCCCCAGTATCCCATAGGGTCCCCTGAGCCACCGCCAGGAGTAATTCCCAAATGCAGAGCCAGGAGGAACCCCTGTGCATCACCGGCTGTGACCCCAAAAAGCAAAAATAAATAAATAAATGAAAATAAATAAAACAAAAGTGAAAAGGAAACAGGTAAAATTTGTTTTGACGCTCTATTTTATTCAGCCAAACAGACCCCAACGAGGATCGTTAATGCGCGAAATCAGTTCTACATATGACCTGGGGGATGGCCCAGGTTCTTTTATAAAATAAAAAGTTGATGTAGGGGGCTGGAGTGATAGCACAGCGGGTAGGGCGGCTGTCTTGCACGGGTTCGATTCCCAGCATCCCATATGGTCACCTGAGCGCCGCCAGGAGTAATTCCTGAGTGCAGAGCCAGGAGTAACCCCTGTGCACCGCCGGATGTGACCCAAAAAGCAAAAGAAAAAAAAAACGTTGATGCAGCATCTGCAGAATGTCCCAGCTCGGCTACTTCCATTACTGGGGAGCCAGTGAAGGCTGAACCCCTGCCAGGACCCAGGGAGCACATTGCCTGCCCAGGAGAGTGGCTGGTGTGTCTGGGCAGGGAGCTTCTCAGACCCCCGGCTGCCCTCTCTGACATGGACCCAGGACACCGCTAGCAGGGTCTGTCCCCTGTCTCGAGGGCCAGTTCTCTGCAGGGCACACGCCCACGGGGCCATCCCAGGGGCAGCGTCTAGACCCCACCAAGCATCTCCCAGGCTGCGGGGCACACGTCTGGGGTGGGGGGGTGGGGGGCAGACATTTCCCCCTGTTCTTGTTCGGAAAAGAGCTTTGCCCAGAATATACCCCGAAAGGGGGGAGGGGAGAGCACGTGCCGGCATCTCCGATATTAATAGCACGGAGTGTCACGGCAGTGACAGTGATGAAAGCGGGTGTGGACGCCGCGGCCCTCGCTTCTGGAGGCACTGCTCCCCCTGCAAACAGAAAATAAACACAGCCCTGCGGGAGCAGAAATGCCAATAACTGTGAGATTTTGATTAAATAATAGATATGTGTTCAGAAGCACTTCTTTATAGTATGTGATTAAGAAAGATAACTAGACATTCTTAAAGCCCTAATGATAATAATTACCAGAGCACATAAAGTGCAGAATATGACACCAGAAAGGCCATTATTAACCTTTCCCAAGGTTATTTTTTTGGGGGGTGTATTTTTGACACCATGGACACCGGCATTCAGAAACTAAATAAAACCATCGCTGAGCCAATTACCCTCGGCTCTTGCCCTGATCTATCGGGGGTTCAGGACGGGGGTGAAGAGGAGAGAGAGAGAGCGAGAGAGAGTGAGAGAGAAAGTGTATGGGGGCATTAAAATGTCTTTTCTCCCCAACAGATGCTTGTTTAATATCGAACATCTGGCCAGTCTTATAAAGATTTGTATTAACATTTTTGCAACTGTCAGTAATTCAGAAAACTGACAGAGCTTCCCTGTTTAAATTTTTTGCTATAAATAACAACCTTAGACCCGGGTGTTTTTTTTTTTTTTTTGCTAGCATGCAATTTTTTGGTCCCTGACATATGTAGGCTACACAACTTCTCAGCACTTCCTGCCCTGCCCCGAGGGCAGAGAGGTTGGTACCTGCACAGGGAGCACATGTGTCCTCCCCTCCCCAGGAGAAAAGACCCCAAATCCTCCCAAGCCATCCCCAAATCGAGTGGCTTCAAAGACCAATCCTGGTGCTCAGGAGCCCAGTGACAGACAACTTGGCCTGGGCTCTGGGGGTGCTGCCCGTCTCGACTGGGCTCACACAGGCTTATCAAGTCAGCTTCTGGTTGGCAAAAGGCAGTGTCCGGTCAGAGAGTCCCCAGGGCGGGCTCACGGCTGCGTGTCGCTGTGCTCCTGGTCTCTCCAGGCTGGTCTGGCTGTACTCACCTGCCCCAGGTGTGGGACTCCAAGAGGCAACGAGGGGCCAGATGGACAGAGTAGTGGGCAGGGCCTTTATCTTGCACGCGTGCCATCCGGCTTTGGTCCCAGTATCCCCGAGAGCCCCCTGGGTCCCATCCGGAGTGACCCTTGAGCACAGAGACAACACTAAGCCCTGAGCATCACCAGGTGTGCCCCTGCAAAAACAAAATAATAATAATAATAAATAAATAATACCTACCCAGAATGAAATTAGTAGGGCAAGGACTACTGAGACGCAGCTGAGAAGCCCTGGGGTAGCTTTTTCTCTGACATCAGCGCCAATAAGTCACGAATGCAGAGTCTCAGGCCAAGACACGGCTGCATCACTTAATGGGAACAAGCAATATCATATAAATGATTGCGGGTCTGCAGGGGCGTCGGGGGTGTCCGGGGCAGGCTTGAAGGGCGGTTGGGAAACTGGAGACAACGGAGGAGGGAAGGAGACAGCGGCGGAGGGGTTGGTGTTGGAATATTGAGTGCTTGGAACAAAACACGAGCATCTTCGTGAAACACAGGGTTTAAAGAAAGCGTGAGGGGGGAAAAAAAAGAGAAAAGAAAAAAGAAACGGCCTCAGGGCCGGTCTACTATCCCATTTATCCTGCTATCCCTCCGGGTCTCAGCAGTTTGCAAGGCGAGCATGCAGGGTATGGTTCGATCCCCAGGACCCTACCTGGTCCCCAGAACCTCGCCAGGATGTCCAGTGAGTCCCAAACTAGGAGTCGGTCCTGAGCACTGCTGGTGTGGCCCCAAGACAAGAAATCAGAAATAAATCAGGGGGCTAGAGCCACAATACAGCGGGTAGAGAGCTTGCCTGGCATCCCATATGGTCCCCCAGCACCGCCAGGAGTGATCCCTGAGTGCACAGCCAGGAGTCACCCCTGAGCATCACTGAGTGTGGCCCCCAAACCAAATAAATGAATAAATAAACAAATGGGCTCCACTCCCAGGCAGGAGTGCAGTGCTCCTTCTGGAAGCCCTGAAGAGCACTGTGAGCGAGTCCAGACCCCCGAGTCTCTGTGTCTGTGTTTGGGCCGCAGCTGCCAGAGCCCACAAGGTCCTGGGGACAGTGGGACGGACTGTTGCATGCCCCAGCTCCCTGCTGGGGACCCAGGCCAGCTCTCTGCAGATGAGCTCTCTCTCTAAGCCCAGTGCTCAGCCTCACCGGGCAGGAGAGGTTTTCCACCGCCCACTCTCCTGGTTAGAACCCCGGAGGCTGAGTGATTTGCCCAGGATGCGTGAATGGCTGCTAAGTGGTGCAGAGGCAACACGGTGCTCAGAGAAGGAACAGCTGGACACCTCTGGGGGCGGCAAAGCAGAGCTGCCTCTCAGGGCCCACGCTGGCCGCTGGCCGCTGGCCGGGATGTGGGCGGCTCTCGCCCAGAGTAAATGCAGCAAAACGGAAGGTGGCTTGATTGTGCTAACGCGTTCTTGGAAGCAAGTGGCAAAGCTCAGAGACACACGAGACAGGCCGAGCTGGGAGAAACAGCATGCAGGAAGGCGGGGGGCATGCCAGAGCCGGGAAGGGGCAGGTCCCCAGCACCCCCTTTCCAAAGCTGTAAGAAAAGGGAGGAAACCAAGCCGGTGTGAGTCTTGGAGGAGACCCGAGAAATCTGGTCCCATCCCCATTCCCGCCTCTCCTCCCTCTGACCCAGAAGCTGTGCGCTCAGAGGTCAGAGTCTCAGAGGTGCGTGAGCTTGTTTGCATCTCTGGGGATGCAGGCCCAGTCCGGTGGGCCGAGAGACCCTCCAGAGCGCCTCCATCTGTGAGGTCTCTCCTCAGCACCTGTGGAAGGTCCACTGCCCAGGGGAGAGGGGGGTCTAGATTCCGTGTCCCATCTCCATCCCCGCTCCTGCCAACCGGCTCCCCAGTGCAGGGGTAGGGTGCGAGGACGCTGCAGTGACAGGGGCACCAGGGGCCCAAGTGCACAGGTTCGAGCCCCACCCAGCTGGGAGCAGCAGCTTCCGTGATGGTCTGAAGGGCTCCCGGGTCCCCAGCAGGGAGCTGGGGCATGCAACAGTCCGTCCCACTGTCCCCAGGACCTTGTGGGCTCTGGTAGCTGCGACCCAAACACAGACACAGAGACTCGGGGGTCTGGACTCGCTCACAGTGCTCTTCAGGGCTTCCAGAAGGAGCCATCAGGCAGGGGGCGGGCAGCGGCAGGGTGTCCCTGGGGAAGGGTTGAGAGATCTTGAAAGCCTAGAGAGCTTCCCCCCACCCCCATTTCACAGATAAGGAAAGTGAGGCCCACAGAGGCCACAGCCACAGTGTGTGACCCCAGACAGGATTGCATGACCAAATAAGGGGGGGCGGGGTCATGGGCACTTTGCTCTGAAACCAATCTACGGTCCTGGGGCCAGAGCAATAGCACCACAGTCAGGGACTGGCCTTGCACGCAGCCAGCCCCAATTCAATCCCCGGGATCCCACATGTACCCCGAGCATCACCAGGAGTAATTCCTGAGCACAGAGACGGGTGTCACCCCCAAGCACTGCTAAGTGTAGCCCCAAACCAAAAACAAATTTATGATCCTGACCAGTCACTGTCTGCAGGCTTAGTTTATCGATCAGGGATTAAGGATATATCACATATAGGGGCTGGAGAGATAGCACAGCAGGTAGGGTGTTTGCCTTGCACGCAGCCGACCCGGGTTCGATTCCCAGCATCCCATATGGTCCCCCTGAGCACCGCCAGGAGTAAAGCAAAAAAAAAAAAAAAGAATATATCACATATAAATACATGTGTGTGAGTGACCAGAGCAACAGCACAGCAGGGAGGGCACTTGCCTTGCACGTGGCTGACCGGAATTTTATCTTTTTTTTTTTTGGAAGATGCTTACTCAACTGTGCTCAGGCTGATGGGAATTTGATTTCAGCATCCCGTAGGGTCCTCTGAGACCTGCCAGGAGTGATCCCTGAACCCAGAGCCAGAAATAAACCCTGAGCACTGTCTGGTGTGGTCCAAACATCATGTATGTGTGTGTGCATGTGTGTGCATGTGTGTACGTGTATGTGTGTGTGCATGTGTGTGCATGTGTGTATGTGTGTATGAGTATGTGCATGTGTGTATGTGTACATGTGTGTATGTGTACATGTGTGTATGTGTGTATGTGTGTATGTGTATAAGTGTGTATATATGTGTGTATGTGTACATGTGTTGTGTGTATGTGTGCATTTGTGTATGTGTGTATGCGTATATGTATATGTGTATGCGTTTGCATGTGTATATGTGTGTATGTGTACATGTGTGTATGTGTGTATGTGTATATGTGTGCATGTATATATGTGCATATGTGTGCATGTGTTGTATGTATGTGTATATGTGTATGTGTGTATGTGTTATATGTGTATGTATGTGTGTATGTGTGTATATATGTACATGTATGTATTTATGTATATGTGTATATGTTTATGTGTATGTGTGTGTGTCCTTTAGCCCAGGCTTCTTAGAACTTTTCACATGGGGACCCCTTTTGCCCAAGAAAATGCCACCCAGATAAGCACTGCCAAAATCACCAAAGATCTCTGCCATGGCTGAATTTTAATGAATTTGGGTCACTGGGTGTTCCGAAATCTTCCCCCATGACCGGATTTTCCACAGCCCTATGATGAGTTAGGTCACCCCGTCACCCCATTCGGGCTTGTGACCCTGAGTCTGTGTCTGGACTTCTCACTGACTAGAGACACTTGGGGCTGATTGTTCTTGGTGAGAGGACAGGGCCTAAGTCTGCCCCAAGCCCAGAGGGGTGGTCATCAGCACCTGCCCTTGCCCCGAGGCAGCAGGGCGGTCCCCTCTGCTGACAGCCGCGTCCCTCTGGTCGCAGGGACTGAGAAGAAAAGGAGACGCACACTCAACCGAAAAGCCGGCCAGACCAAGGCAGATGGGACTCTAATAGCTGATGGGGCAGAGTCCCAAAAAAAGAATTAATTTGGGGGCTGGAGCGACAGCACAGCGGGTGGGGTGTTTGCCTTGCACGTGGCCGACCTGGGTTTGAGTCCCAGCATCCCATATGGTCCCCTGAGCACCGCTAGGAGCAATTCCTGAGTGCATGAGCCAGGAGTAACCCCTGTGCATTGCCGGGTGTGACCCAAAAAGCTGAAAAAAATTAATTTTGATTTTTAAGAGATTTAATTATAAATTTCCTTTTGGTTGTTGTTTCGGGCCATACCTGATGATGCTCAGGGGTTACTCCTAGCTTTGTGCTCAGGGACCACGCCTGGTGGATTCAGAGGACCATATGGGATGCCGGGGGTCGAACCCAGGCATGTGTCCTACCTGCTGTACTATCTCTCCGGCCTCATTAATTTCTTTTATTATTTTTTAAAGAGATTGCGTCTTAGTTATGAATCATCCCCATAGTGCCAGAGAGGAAACAACGAGTCCATAAGGTGCCTCCATCCCTCTCAGCTCTTGTCCAAGTCTCCTCGCCTGCCCTCGAGCCTACGGTCCCCGTGGCTCACACAGGAAGGAAGCCTCGGGCGCTTGGGGGCAGTGACCACGGGATCCCGCCACTCTGGGACCCACTGGCAGTGCCCTCTCTGCCTCACACGTCCACCCGCCCCTCATGCCTTTCTTCACGGCACCCCGAGACTCGTGCTGGAAAGCGTCCTGCACCCGTCCCTCAGGTGAAACTGCGGGACCCTGACAGTCAGAGGACAGAGAGGAGAGACTGCGGTGTTTGGACCGTTGTCCTTCCTGCCTCTTGCTTTCCTGGGACTCCATTTACCATTGGGGAGACGAAAGGAGGCAGCGGTGCTGGGTCCTGCTTGGAGCGGACACTCCAACAGTGCCTGGGCCGAAGAGCATCTGCGTCGTGCGGCCGTTGAGGACTTGGCCAACTGCAAGCAAGCGTGGTTTCCGTTCTAGACGGTCTGCAGAGGAAAGGGCAGACTTTGGATCCAAGCCAGTTCGGGAAGACAGGGGAAGAGCTGTTGGGCTCTGCTTTCCCCAAGTCCTTAGATGTGTGTGGGGTTAACTGGTCCCCACCGGGCACGAGCTAGCCGTCTTCTCTTGCACAAAAGGAGCTTGAAGGGGGCCAGCCTGATACGGGAAAGAGCTCCTCATCAGTCCTGATTAGAGAAATGCAAATCAAACCACAATGAGACACCGTCGCACACCTGTGAGAAGAGCTCAGCTCACCAAGCTGGAGATGGCCAGCGAGCCCTGATGGGGTTGGCTGAGAAAAATCCTCGTCCGGTGATGGTGGGGACATTGTCCGGGTTGACCTTTATGGAAGCAAGATGGGGCTTTCTGGAACTAAGACGAGAACTCCCATCTGAGCCACAAGGTCACTTCCTGGCCTCTAACCCGCAAACTCAAAAACATTCATTTAAAAATGGGCACTGGTGGAGGGATGGGTACTCGATTATTGTATAACTGAAACCCAAGCACAAAAATTTGTAAGTCATGGTGTTTCACTAATAAAAAATTTAAAAATAAATAAATAAATAAATAAGGGCTGGAGCGATAGCACAGCGGTAGGGTGTTTGCCTTGCACGCAGCCAGCCTGGCCGAGCCGGGTTCGATTCCTCCGCCCCTCTCGGAGAGCCCGGCAAGCTACTGAGAGTATCTCTCCCGCATGGCAAAGCCTGGCAAGCTCCCCGTGACGTATTCGATATGTCAAACACAGTAACAACAGGTCTCAAAATGGAAACGTTACTGGGCCCGTTCGAGCAAATCGATGAACAACAGGAAGACAGTGCTAAATAAATAAAAACTGTGCACACCTGTGTTCATCGCCACACTCTGTACAATAGCTGAGGTATGGAAACAACCCACACGCCCGAGTACAGATGTGTGGATCAAACAGTTGTCATCTATTCTTCCGGAAGGGAGCATAACGCGACACATTCCATAGCCCTGCCTCCGGACCCTGTGCCAGGCTGTTTCATTTGGGGCACCCCGGAGTGGGGCGGATGAGACCCCGCCACTCCCCAAGAGACCTGGCGCCAACAGCCAGAAACTTCCAGAACTCAACCACTGCCATGTTCACGGCCACTCTCCACATGGTCGGCCGAGCCTCAGCCACGAGTGAACCTATTCCTGGACCACGCAACAACTCATACCTCACACCTCCCATACTCCGAGAGTACCACACCACAGTTAATGGGATTTAAAGTAGGAGGCAACCAATCTTATAGGGAAAGAAATATTTTTTAACATATATATATATGTACATACAAAAACACACAAGACTCAACCTTTAACAACATGTTAGTGATCTCTTATAGAAGAGCTTAATGGCCCCTGGGTGAAACACAACAATCTTCACATTCTTTCCTCTAAGGAAACTTTTCTGTAGCATTTTCAGCTGTTTTTCATACAAATAATACAAAATAAAATATGGCAAAACCATACAAAATATGGCTGGAGCCATAGCACAGCAAGTAAGGCGTTCGCCTTGCATGCAGCCAACATGGCCAACCCAAGTTCGATTCCTCCGCCCCTCTCAGAGATCCCAGCAAGCTACTAAGAGTGTCTTGCCTGCACTGCAAAGCCTGGCGAGCTCCCCGTGACGTATTCGATATGCCAAACACAGTAACAACAAGTCTCACAATGGAGACATTACTGGGCCCGCTCGAGCAAATCAATGAACAATGGGAGGACAGTGACAAAATAAATTATCTCGGTTCTGCTTTGGAACAGGGGTTGAGGTTCAGGATGAAAATATCCAAATAGGGCTGGAGCGGTAGCACAGCGGGTAGGGCGTTTGCCTTACAAGCGGCCAACATGGCCGACCCGAGTTCGATTCCTCCGCCCCTCTCGGAGAGCCCGGCAAGCTACCGAGAGTATTCGATATGCCAGACACAGTAACAACAAAGTCTCCAATGGAGACGTTACTGGGCCCGCTCGAGCAAATCGATGATCAACGGGAGGGAAAAAAAATGGTGGTGGGAAGGTGTCATGGTGGTGGGATTGGCGTTGGAATATTAAATGTCATCAAGTATTGTGAACTACCTTATAGAATTTTAAAAAAATGTAAACAGTTGTTGTCTGTAGACATGATGTAATACCATGCAGCACTAAAGAAGAAAAGAACAAAATCATGCGATTTACAGCAACGTGGACGGAACTAGAGGATGTCACACTGAGTGAAGTCAGTCAGAAGGAAAGGGACAGAGAGAATGATCTCTCTCGTACGTGTCACTTAAGTGGGACATGCAGCAAGGCAGCAGTAAAGCTTCCATGGTAGTCTAACGGGGGAGGTGACCCACAGAATTGCGTTGGGGGCAGGTGAGAGGGAGTGCAGGGAGACAGGGACACTGGTGATGGGTGTAGTATTGCAATTGTGTCTGGGAGAAACCATCCCTTGTAGGATTGTAAGCCCAAAAGAGTCACTTGATCACTTGATCACTTGACTTCCTGTTAATCATTGATTTGCTCGAGCGGGCACCAGTAACGTCTCCATTTGTCCCTGTCGCGTGATAGTGTAGCCCAATGACATCTGTTCGTTCTAGGAACACAAAGAGCCTCAAACCGATCGTTCATGATCTTGATGAAGAAGTCTGACCATCTGGTAGGTGGGCGGCCACGCAGTCTTTTGACATCCCGTGGAATCCGCTCGGTAACGGCTCTAGTCCAGCGGTCATCTCTAAATCTCATTACGTGACCAGCCCATCTGATTTTTGACGCCTTGGCAAACGAGACAGCGTCCCTGATTATTGATTGTTGATGGAGGTTGGAACTCCGGATTCTTTCTCTCGTTTGAGTGAAACGTGATATTCCAAGCATAGCTCTTTCAATTCTTCTTTGGGAGACCCGAACAGCGTTCTCATCCTGTTTGCATAGGGCCCAGGTCTCTGAGGCATATGTTAATGCAAGAAGAACAGTGGAATCAAAGAGATGTGCCTGGAGCCGGAGGTTCTTCATCCTCTTAGCTATTTCTTCGACACTCTTGAAGGCGTTCCAAGCTGCTCTCTTCCTCCTGCACAGCTCGGGTGCCAGGTCATTTGTCATGTTGACTTCTCGACCTAGGTACACATAGCTGTTGCATTTGGAGATGGTCGTTCCGTTGAGAGTGAATGGGGCGTCAGGAACGAGGCTGTTTCTCATAAACATTGTCTTCGTAAGATTCAGCTGTAGTCCGACCTCCACTACACAGCCACCGCCACGCTCCAGGATGCTTTCCGGACACATTATAAGATACTGAATACCCATCTTCCAGAATTGCCGTACCATATTTGATAGGGTTCAAATATGGTTTGAACCATGGTAACACCTACAAGGGCGATTAGAGGTTGCCCCAAAAGTCTCTATCCCTCTCAGAAAGCCTGGCAAGCTACTGAGAGTATTCCACCCGCACGGCAGAGCCTCGCAAGCTATCCATTGTGTATTCGATATGCCAAAACCAGTAATGACAATGGGTCTCATTCCCCTGACCCTGAAGGCTTCACCAATATGGCAGCATTGAGAAGGATGAGAAAGGAGAGGCCGATAAAATCTCAAGGTCTAACTAGGCTGCCACAACAAAAGAAGACAAAAATGATCGTCTGTACTTTCAATGCACGTACGCTAGCATCAGATGCCCAAAAGAGTAATAGTAATAAAACGGGTCAACCCGGCCACAGGTGAGACTGGGCTGGAGGCCTGCCTGTGCCCTTCCCAGCAGAGGCCAGTGCATCTCCTCCACCCCTGCTCCCTGCCTCAAGCTGATGTCCGCAGAGAACGGCTCTGGCGGTGATGAGCAGGGCGAACATTCTAGAAGGGATGTCTCTGACCCAAGGGCACCTAGTGCTACCAGCGACCCAGCACCACGGCACCGGGCTGTGCTGGCAAACTCTCTCTTCATTGCAAAATCCCAAGGACTCACTGAGGGCCCAAGATGGCAGAGCGGGGAGCTAGCAGGGCTGAGACGGCAATGACACTGGGGAGGAGGAAGGTGGTCCCCACGAGCTCCGGGAGCAGCTGAACAATCCTGAACTCCCTGGAGTGCGACTTCTCAGGGTCCTGGTTGGAGCAGGTCTGCCCTGTCCGGTTCTGCAGGGAGTTCACCGCACAAGGCAAGACTCCGAGAGGGAAAGTCGGCCTGCACTTTGCTTAGTTGAATCCCGGATGCTGGAACAGGGCTGTGTTGGCTCAAAGACAGGGACTCACAGTCCCGAGTCTCGGTCAGAGGAGCCGGTGGCAGCCTGCTCGTTGGTCCTCAGGAAACGCGTTTCTCTATGGAGCAAAGGAAAGAAACGCTAGGGATGTAACCATCTAGGAATTAGATTCCTTTCCTCATATGCTATTGTTTCTTTTTCTCTTCATCCTTTTCAAAAAGAGTAAGTAAAGTGGGGCTGGAGCAATAGTACAGAGGCCTTGCATTCGGCCGCCCAGGTTCAATCCCCGGCATCCCATATGAGTCCCCCAAGCACTGCCAGGAGTAATTCCTGAGTGCAGAGCCAGGAGTAAGCCCTGAGAATTGCTGGGGGTGTGTCCCCAAAAGAAAAAAGAGTAAGTAGAGTAAAGGAGGGAGGGAGGGAGGGAGGAAGAGAGGAGGGAAGGGAGGAGAAAAAGGGATGGAAGGAAGGAAGGAAGGAAGGAAGGAAGGAAGGAAGGAAGGAAGGAAGGAAGGAAGGAGGGAGGGAGGGAGGGAGGGAGGGAGGAAGAGAGGAGGGGAGGGAGGAGAAAAAGAGATGGAAGGAAGGAAGGAAGGAAGGAAGGAAGGAAGGAAGGAAGGAAGGAGGGAGGGAGGGAGGGAGGGAAGGAAGGAAGGAAGGAAGGAAGGAAAGACGGAAGGAAGGAAGGAAGGAAGGAAGGAAGGAAGGAAGGAAGGAGGGAGGGAGGGAGGGAGGGAGGGAAGGAGGGAGGGAAGGAAGGAAGGAAGGAAGGAAGGAAAGAAGGAGGGAGGGAGGGAGGGAGGGAGGGAGGGAGGGAGGGAGAGGGAGGGATAGATGAATGAATGGGAGAATAAATATGGATCGGTGGGTGGGTGAATGGACAGGAGGGTAGATGAATGAACAGATAAATGGTTGGATGGATGGATCGGTGAATGGATGGATGATAAAATGGATGAGTAGATGAATGGATGGGAGGGTAGGTGGAGGGATGGGTGAACAGATAGATGGAATGAAAGAATATTTTCTGAAAGCCATCTGGGTAATTGACAACAGAACCTGCTCTACATCCCTGTCACCCCTATAAAACAGTATCCTCAGGTGAATGATCTCACTCCCCTCTCCTCAGAGACACAGTCACCCTGTGGGGCAGTTACAAGATGTGAGGAGTGGGTCCTGGAGAGATCAACCCGGAGTGGAAGTCTCCAGAAGGAACCTGGGGCTCATGGACATCAGGACAACAGAGATGAAGACACAAGTCCTGTGAGCCTGCAGTCTGGATGCTGGGACCATAGGGCTCCCTCCCTGCCTTTGGGGACACGGCTTCTGAAACATGCGTCTAAAGCAGAGAGCGATATCCCAGACACCCACCATTGCAGGAGGGAAGAGCTCTGTCATATGGTTTGGGTGGGGTCCAGCACACTGCCAGTGTCTCTCAAAATAGGTGTCAGCTTGTGATGTCCAGCCTTGCTGGTCTGTGTCCACGGGCACTTCCGTAGGAGAACAAGGAAGGCAGGTCCTCAGGTCCCTACTCGGGATGCTGACCCAGAGACCGTTTGCAGGCACACACATGACTCCTGCCGAGCTCTTACGGTGCTCCTGTGATGTTAGACCGCGAGTGCCCATTCTTCCAGGAAATGACTTCTCTGCCAGTGATGCCGGTCACTTCCCCAGATCTGCTCCTGGTCTATAAAGCCAGGGCTTGCAGTGGACCCCTGAGTGCCTTTGAAACCGATGCACCAGAATCTTTCACCCCACAGCGAGACGCCCCTCCCCAGAGTGTGATCCTCGACGAATCCCATCCTCGTCGAAATCATCCCTCCCTGTCCGCGTCTCACACAGTTTGGTTTAATAAAATATGCAAATAGTTTGTAGTTAAATTGATTTCCCAGTTTCATTCTCTTATCTCCATATTTATTATTCATGATTCTTCCACTCCTTACTCAAAACCTATGGGGTGAGGGGCGTCCAAGACACGAGTTTGCTCACTTTGTGACACTTGTTATGAGGGTCGTGGCTCTGTGCTCTCTGGCACGGAACTTCCCTGCTCACAGGACCACCCAGATCCACGCAGGTGGAGAGCAAACATGACGAGGTCACCACCAAGCTGCAATCAACCCCCAGGCAAACTTATGTGCCAGGGCGACTTTGCTGAAGGTCGTCAAAGCTGTGTTTCGTGGCACTTGGATGCAGTAAGAGATACATTAAACTTGTAGGGGGGCTCTTCTGGGGACATCTTGCTATAGGTCCCAGACTACAGTGCTCAGGCCAGATTAATCTTTCCTAACCCTAGCAGGGTCCTAATCTAGTTGTTACTTTTTGGATCATGACAGATTTTGTCCACGACCATGCTCGTAACTTGTAGTTAAGTATTATGGTACTTGGCCTGGCCCATTTCAATGCCGGGGTAGCATACAGGTTGCCCTGGGTCCATCCAGTACTTTATTGGGACCCTGCTTTTGGGGTGCTAGGAAGTAAAGGCAACTGAGGCTTAAGTCGAGAGAACAGAATATCATTCGGAGTCGATTAACTCCCAAGTTACAAAAGCACAGCATGAACTGTCTTCCTGTGTCTATACAAAAAGGACATTGCTCTGAAGTAACTATGCAAAGGACTTTAAGGAGAAGAGAAAAGCAATATTTACAAGCTAACAGAGTCTGATTAGGAGATAAAGGTGATTGACCAGTTGGGGAAGCGGAGCACAAAGAAAGAGGTTACAGATAAACACAGAGGAATGGGAGCACCGTGATGGGAGTAACCCAATATACCTAAGCTCCCTGTGGCAAGACAGAGAGGACAAACCAATGTTATCCTCCACCCGTCCACGGGAGAGGGAACCACGTCCATGTTCCTGTTCAGCAGAAAAAGCCACAGCCGCCTATACCCCAAACAGGAAGTGACTGACCACAGGACCCCACAAAAGGACTTTAGTGCTGATTGTCACTCAGGAAGCACCCAGGGAGACCGCATGGGGCTCCGGAAAAAGAGGGCTCAGAGCCAATCTAATGAAGGGGGTCCGGTGAGGACCTGGGGACCCTGACTTGCGGGCGGCAGGGCCTCTGCGTCTGCCCTGGAGGTCGGGCAGACGTTCCCCACCTCTGGGGAAGTCACTGTAAGTATCTCTGCAAGGCAGGACCTGGAGGAGTGGCCAGCAGGGGCGGAAATGGTCCCTCCCGCTGCAGGGCCCCGGGGTGGGCTGGGACAGAGGCTGTGCTCTGTGTGGCAGGATGAAGAAAGTGCTCCCGTCCCTGAGATGCAGGGAGGCTGGGCCGGATTACCCTGTGGGTGAAGCCCCCCGCGCCCCTCACGGAAACCAGGGGCTGTGAACAGAGACCCAAACCAGCCTATGGGCCCTGGCACCAGAGAGGAGCCCCCGTGCACAGCGTCAGAGCCGTATCTGAGAAGTCCTGCGGGTCAGGAGACCAAACATCGGGTGCTGGTGCCAGTGCCGTGGGCGGACGGGGTCTCGGGCACACATGCCCTGTTTTGCTGATTGAAAGGGCCTATGCCCCTACTGCACTGACTTTAAAGTGCGCGCTTTTCCCATTTAGATCTGGCAAAGTCTGGACGCCTCCTGCCCTTCTAAGGGACGGATGTGTTTCTCCTGTGGGCATGAATCACAGACGCTACGCTCGTTCTCGAGACGCTCACCCACGCTGGTGTCCAAGGGCCTAGGAGTGTGTAGTGTCTGGGACAGAGACCAGCCCATGGGGCCGGGAGGAGCCTCCAGTGGACCAAAGCCCCAAGTTGCAGTGCTCCCAGCCAAGGTTCCAGAGAAACCCACGTCTCTTGCCTTTCCCCAGACAGACACCTGTCTCTGTCACTGTCCTCCCGTTGTTCATCGATTTTCTCAAGCGGGCCCAGTAACGTCTCCATCGTGAGACTTTGTTGTTACTGTGTTTGGCATATCGAATACGCCACGGGTAGCTTGCCAGGCTCTGCCGTGCGGGCGAGATACTCTTGGTATTTTGCCAGGCTCTCCGAGAGGGGCGGAGGAATCGAACTCTGGTCGGCCATGTTGGCTGCGTGCAAGGCAAACGCCCTACCGCTGTGCTATCGCTCCAGCCCAGACAGACACCAAGACCCCCAAAAAGGACGATCTGAAGAACACAGCTTTGGGTCCGTGTGCCCCAGACACTCCCACTGAGTTGGCACCCACAACTTAGCACCAAGAACTGTGGTTGTGAGGGCCTGGGGAATGGAGAAGAAGGGTTGTGTGTGTGTATGTGGTGTGTGTTTGTGGTATGTGTATATGGTGTGTGTATGTGGTATGTGTGTGGTGTGTGATGTGTGTTTAGTGTGTGTTTTGTGTATGTGTAGGCATGTGGTGTGTGTGCTGTGTGTATATGGTATGTGTGTATGTGGTATGTATGTGATGTGTGTGGTGTGTGTGTGATGTGTGTGGTATATGTGTGTGGTGTGTATTTAGTGTGTGTTTGGTGTGTGTGTATGTACGTCGTGTGTGTATGTGGTGTGCATGTGTGTATGTGGTATGTGTTTGTGGTGTGTGTGTAATGTGTGTGTATGTGGTGTGCATGTATGTATGTGGCGTGTGTATGTGATGTGTGTGGTATGTGTGTGATGTGTGTGTATGTGGTGTGTGTGTATATGGTGTGTGTTGTGGTCTGTGTGGTGTGTGTGATGTGTGTATGTATGTGGTGTGTGTATGTGGTGTGTGTGTATGTGGTGTGTATATGGTGTGTGTGTGTGGTGTGTGTGTATGTACGTCGTGTGTGTGTGCATGTGTGTATGTGGTATATGTTTGTGGTGTATGTGTAATGTGTGTGTATGTGGTGTGCATGTATGTATGTGGTGTGTGTATGTGATGTGTGTGGTATGTGTGTGATGTGTGTATGTATGTGGTGTGTGTGTATGTGGTGTGTGTTGTGGTCTGTGTGGTTTGTGTGATGTGTGTATGTATGTGGTGTGTGTATGTGGTGTGTGTGTATGTGGTGTGTGTGTATGTGGTGTGTGTGTATGTGGTGTGTATATGGTGTGTGTGTGTGGTTTGTGTGTGTGTGTGTGTGGATGCTTTGTGGGTCCAGGAACCAAACCCAGGACCCCATGCATTGCCAAAGCATGCCCTCTACTGCTGAGCTATCCTGGGCCCGACTTAACTTGTGGAAAACTTGTTTCGCTTCTTTCTCAGAGATGTGAAGAGATCGGCTCTCGCTGTACCTTCCTGATAAAAGTACTGAGCTTCCTGACATCTCGGTGCTACAACACTGATAAACCAGAAGTAGCACACCAAGTTGGAGAAGGCACCCGATCTCCATTAACGAAGCATAAACACAAAAGGCTTAACCTGGAACAACCTTCCTTAGTAATCTCGTATGAGGACTTAATGTCTCCATGATGACACACAATTGATTGGTCCATGGTTGGGAGCCTGCCTCAAGAGCTGGGGGAGAAGGCAGTTGGGACCGAGAAGGGGCCACGGGCACAGTGATAGTTAGAAATTATCACTCTGGGATAAGATCTGTGCGCTGAAAGTAGGTAAAGGAATAAACATGATAATCTCTCCATATCTGTATTGCAAACCACAATGCCCAAGAGGAGAGAGGAGACAGAGAGAGAGAGAGAGAGGGAGGGAGGGAGGGAGGGAGGGAGGGAGGGAGGGAGGGAGGGAAGAAATGTGCCTACCATAGAGGAAGACTAGGGGGATTGGGAGGGAAACTGAGGACACTTGTGGTGGGAAATGTACACTGGTGGAGGAATGGATGTTGGAACATTGTATGACTGAAACCCAACCATGAACAGCTTTGTTCTGGTGTCTCATGGTGATTTAACAAAAAGGAATTTATTTTTTTGAAAATAGAATGTGGGGTTTGGAGAGATGCTCAGTTGTTTGTGGGAAACCCAGATTCCATCCCTGAGCACTGCATGGGAAATGGCAAGAACATTTATTGGGCACAGAGCCAGGAGTAGCCCAGAGAGTAGTCCAGGTGTGGCTCCCAAAAAAAAACAGAGGAGAGGAGAGGAGAGGAGAGGAGGGGAGGGGAGGAAGGGATGGGAGGGGAGGAGAGGAGAGGAGAGGAGAGGGGAGGGGAGGGGAGGGGAGGGGAGGGGAGGGGAGGGGAGGGGAGGGGAGGGGAGGGGAGGGGAGGGGAGGGGAGGAGAGGAGAGGAGAGGAGAGGAGAGGAGAGGAGAGGAGAGGAGAGGAGAGGAGAGGAGAGAAGAGGAGAGGAGAGGAGAGGAGAGGAGAGGAGAGGAGAGGAGAGGAGAGGAGAAATGAAGCAATGGAGGTCATGTAACAAGGCTCGGAAAGCCCAGAATAATTGAGATTAAAGAGATCGAAAATCTGTTCCTCACTCGTAGGGAAGGAGACAGGGAACCTCGTTCTAAACTTGTGAACTAGTGGCCAGAGGGATAATTCTGCAGGAAGGGCTCTTGCCTTGCATGCAGCAGACCAGGGTTCGATCCCTGCCGTCACATATGGTCTCCTGACAGTCCACCAGGAGCTACCAGGGACCCCACATGGTCTGTGAGGAGTGACCCCTGAGTGCAGAGCCAGGAGTAAGCCCTGAGCACTGCCACGTGTGGTCCCCAGACAAAATAACAAATAAAATAAAACTACTTGGCTAGTTCCACGGCCACCAGGGATCCAGACTCCTGCCATTTTCTTTTTTAATGTTTTTATTGGGGGGGGGGGGGGGGTTGAGCCACACCCAGTGAGACTCAGGGGTAACCTCTGGCTCTGTACTTAGGAATTACTCCTGGTGGTGCTCAGCAGACCACATGGGGTGCCAGGGATTGAACCCAAGTCTATTGCGTGTAAGGCCAGCACCCTCCCCACTGTCCTATCTCTCCAAGTCCTATTCCTGCCATTTTCTTGCTCTACGGCAAAGCCTGGCAAGCTCCCCGTGATGTATTCGATATGCCAAACACAGTAACAAGTGTCACAATGGAGACGTTACTGGGCCCGCTCGAGCAAATCGATGAACAACGGGAGGACAGTGACAGTGACAGTGACCACCAAGCCCACCTTCAAGGTTGCCTCATGGAAAGGCTGCTGGAGCTCCTACCATCTCATCAACAGCGGAGGAGAGCGATAAGAAAAGAGGTAAAAAAAAGTCTCTCTCCTCACCTCCTCCTAGGACAATGCCCAGAAGCCCCACCTCACAATCCCTTAGAGCCTCACAGCACAGGCAAGAGCATCACAGACGGGCCTCTGGCCACAGCGGCAGGCATCCATCCAGTTGGGTGTCAGTGAGACCGGCGCAAGGGGCAGGAGCAGGAAGAACAGCGGAAGATTTCTCCAGGCTAAGCAGAAGGTGGGGTGCAGAGTGACACACCCACAGGGGGCCTCGGACAGCCATGGGGGTGATTCAGGCACGAGAGTCGCTGGCATCTGTGTTTAGAACTGGAAGGGGAAGGGCTGGAGAGATAACACAGCGGGTAGGGCGTTTGCCTTGCACGCAGCTTCCTGGGTTCGATTCCCAGCATCCCATAGGGTCCCCTGAGTACCGCCAGGAGAAATCCCTGTGCCTCGCCAGGTGTGACCCAAAAAGCAAAAAAGAAAAAAAAAAGAACTGGAAATGGAGGCCTAGGAGCCAGGTTCAGACTCTGACCGTGACGCTCTCGCTCCTGGGGTTCCATAGAAGTCCTCTCAGGGGTGGGAGGACTCCAGGCAGAGTGCTCACACTGGGTGAACGTCCACCACGTCCTTATCTCTGGGGCTGGGTCACTCACACAGGAAGGGCTTCGGGGGACAGGAGGCTGCTTATTCCACCCTTTCCGGGCTGGAGGCGCAGAGGGAGACCTTCTCGCTGGTCAGTGGTGGTCTCTGTGCACCCCCAAGTGCTCCATCGGAATCCACATTCTTAAAAGAGGAAAATGACGCCGCAAGCAGCTCCCAAAGAATAAGCGCCTCCCGGAAAGTTTGTGCGCGTTGCCCAGGACTGTCTTTAAGTCCTCCAGCTAAGCCGAACGCCCAGCCCACCCCTCCCTGGGATTTCTAGTGAATTAATAATGCCGCTGATGAATATTCAAAAGTAGGCAGCTATTGTGCCTCCAAGCACATAATTAATTATTCATTACACATTTTTATTCACTGAATTAAAACACAGGGTGCTCTGGGAAATGAACTGTGCCTCACGACAGGGGCCTGAAATTCCACGCTGTCCCTTTAAGAACTATTAGTCTCTCTTTGCGGTTACCAGGCAACATAAATGCCGGGCAATTAGATCATGGGTTGTCCCTGAAGACTGATGGGATAATAAGAGTAGTTAAGTATTAAGTTGACCCAGTGAAGGTCCCATCTGAATAAACCTGGGTAGGACCACAGCTGGTGTCTTTTAAATGAAACTTTTACATTAATACCGTGCAAAAGGTGATTCAGTTCCCGGAGCACGCGTCGTCGGCAAAAATGTGCTCATCGGCGAGCAGGCGTGCTCCGTGCTGCTGCCTGAGCAGAGTGGCCGGGAATGGGGGTGGCGGAGGGGAGAGCATCCACGGCCCAAAGGGACCCACAGGGTCGCGGGTCCCTCCCGGGGACACTGCCGGCCTGAGGTTCCAGCATCTTTTGTGATGCTGAGAGGGAGACTGCAAGCAAGAGATGAAGAGCTCAGTTTCTCTGCTGCAGAGGGGGGACTGCCGCCCAGGACAGCTCAGCACAAGGCTTGCAGAGCCCACAAGGTCCCCCTCACCTGCTCGAACCCCCAACTTCTACATGAGCCCCACATGGGCCTGCCTGGTCTGAACCCCAGGGCTCGCCCCTGCTTGCCCTGGGCTGGAGCTCTGGGTCTTTGGAAGCCTCCTGGCAGCACAAGGCCCTGTCCCCACTCCTCAAGGTCCAAATCCAGGCCCTGGGCGTGTCTGTACCCTGGATTCGCCACCAGGACCGAACTCGTCATCAAGGTTTAAGATGCTTTATCAGCCATGCCATTACATGGGGAAGCAAAGCTTGGATTTAAGGTCCCCGTTAGCCATTTCTTCACATCCTCCTGTATCTGGCAACGCCTTCGGCCCTCTGAGCTGCCAGCAGGGATGCCATAGACAGTTGTGTGGGATGGGCACTGCCCCAAGGGGCGTCTGACACCCAGCCTGCAACACAATCGCCAAGTCGGCTGCCAGGCAGACGGGCTCCCCCGTTTTCCCATTTGCACGGAGGCACTGGCCGCGTGGGCAGCAGTGTGGGCTGCGGGAGGAGGAGAGAAGGCTGAGGGGGGAGGTCAGGGGTCCTGAGGCAGAAGAGGCGACCAAGTATCTGGCAGGCCGAGGACAGGGCCTGGAGGGTCAGAGGTCAGAATGCCAGCACAAGGCAGTGGGCTCTACTTTCAGCACACGGCTCCCATCCGAGCGGGCCCTCCAAGCATCACTCGCTTAGTGGTCCCTTCTCTATCCCAGCTGCCTTTTCCCCAGCACATGAGATCGGCTCCCAGCCAGGGAGCGATCCCCCTGGCCCTTATCTCTACCGTCCTGAGGTGTTATTGTCCTATTATGTGACTTTATATTGCAAACCATAACACCCAGAAGGAGAGAGAGAGTGTAAGGGGAGAATGTGTCCGCCACAGAGGTGGGTGGGAAAGGGTGGGGGTGGTGGGAAGGATACTGGGAACATTGATGATGGAGAATGGGCACCGCGACCGTTGTATGGCTGAAACGTAATCATGCAAGTTTGTAAGTCTGTAACTGTATCTCACGGTGATTCGTTCAAATAAAATCACTGTATCACTGTCATCCCATTGTTTGTCTATTTACTCGGGGGTGGGGGGGGGGGGTGGCCAGTAATGTCTCTATTCGTCCCAGCCCTGAGATTTTATTTATTTATTTATTTATTTATTTATTTATTTATTTATTCTTATTAGTGAGACACCATGAGGTACAGCTGTAGACTTACAAATTTTTGTGCTTGGGTTTCAATTATACAATGATCAAATACCCATCCCTCCACCAGTGCCCATTTCCCACCACCCACGGATCCCAGGATCCCTCCCACCCCCCATCCCCCCCCCACCCCCCCACCCCCATCCCACCACCCCGCCTCTGCGGCAGGGAATTCCCTTTTGTTCTCTCTCTCTCCTTTGGGGTGTTGTGGTTTGCGAAAGAGGCATTGAGTGGCGATCATGTTTGGTCTATAGTCTACTTTCAGCATGCTTCTCCCATCCTGGGAGGATCTTCCCAACACCCTTTATTTGGTGCTCCCTTCTCTATCTGAGCTCCCTTTTCCCCTAGCATGTGTAGCTGGCTTCCAAGCCATGGAGCAAAATTCCTGGTACTAATCTCGGCCATTCTTGCCAGCCCTGAGATTTTAGCAGCCTCTCCTTACTCGTCTTTCCCAATGATTGGAGGCTCTTTCAGGGTCAGGGGAGTGAGACCTGATATAGTTACTGTTTTTGGCATATCGAATACGCCACAGGGAGCTTGCCAGGCTCTGCCCATGCGGGCAGGATACTCTCAGTAGGTGTGTAAAATTAAATAAATAAATAAATGAATGAATCATGATCACGATCACGATCATCCTGTTGTTCGTCGATTGCCTCAAGCAGGCGCCAGTAACGTCTCCTTCTTCCTAGCCCTGAGATTTTAAAGAGCCATATTCAAGGCTCTTTCAGGGTTAGGAGAATGAGACCCATCATCGATACTGGTACTTGGTATATTGAGTATGACACTGGAAGTTTGCCAGACTCTGCCATGTGGGCAGGATACTTTCGGTACCCTACCTGCCAGGTTCTCCAGAGTAAGACGAGATAGTAAGATGTTGCGTGGCTGCGAATGTGGCCACGCACTTCCGGGAGCTGGGTTTTATAGTCTCTGGGTCTTGGCCGTTGATGGGACCAACCTGGCGCCAGCGGCAGCTGGTGGGTGTGACTTCTTTATTCAAATAAATGAATAAAATTTTAAAAGGCAGCAGGGATGCAGCGTGGTCGCGTCTCACTGGAGCACCCAAGCAGCATCCAGGTTATGCTCTCAGTGACTTGAAGATGCAGAGCACTGGCATCACTGCATCAAAACAGGAACAGAACGGCTGGGCCCATGCGGCTCTCAGAGCAGCCTCGAGTGGTGGATGAATCCACATGCACAAACAGTGGCACTGGAGTGTCGGAGAACAAACACGAAACCGTAAACCACCACAGAGTTTAAACGTCTAAGAAGACCTGAGGGTCAGACTAATCTCGCCTGACCTTGCCGGATGAGGCCAGGGAGGGCCCAGGCTCTGGGCTGAGACCCCGGAGCTGTCTCGGGGTGAGGGGGGCCCACCTCCCCACTACACCCCACATCCTCAGGCTGTAAACCGCCCGGTCCCACAGCTCCTGGGTGACACCCCCGAATTTCACAGGACCAACCACCCAGTAGGGGCACAGTGAATTGGATGGGAAAGTTGCCTAGAAGCCTGCTAAGTTCAGTGAATAAAAACAATAATACAAAAGGCCGCACTAGCACCCCGACAGCCCAGTAAATCCCCAGACAACGACGTTAGTGACACCATCATGAGATACATGTTGTGACAAGCAATATAAAATATAAGGATTTTTGTGCCTGATGAAGAGGCAGAATTGAGAGGTGGGTGGGAGCTCGGAACACTGGTCGAAGTTCACTCATGTGCTGGGATTGGCGTTGCAACATCAAATACCTCAAACGACAGTATTATAAATAACTCTGTAAATCAGTGTTCAGAGAAAGTTTCCAACAAAGGAGGAGGAGGAGGAGGAGGAGGAAGAAGAAGAAGAAGAAGAAGAAGAAGAAGAAGAAGAAGAGGAAGAGGAAGAGGAAGAAGAGGAAGAGGAAGAGGAAGAAGAAGAAGAGGAAGAAGAAGAAGAAGAAGAAGAAGAAGAAGAAGAAGAAGAAGAAGAAGAAGAAGAAGAAGAAGAGGAAGAGGAAGAGGAAGAGGAAGAAGAGGAGGAGGAGAAAGAGGAAGAGGAAGAGGAAGAAGAAGAAGAAGAAGAAGAAGAAGAAGAAGAAGAAGAAGAAGAAGAAGAGGAAGAGGAAGAGGAAGAGGAGGAAGAGGAAGAGGAAGAAGAGGAGGAGGAGAAAGAGGAAGAAGAAGAAGAAGAAGAAGAAGAAGAAGAAGAAGAAGAAGAAGAAGAGAAGAAGGAGGAGGAGGAGGAGGAGGAGGAGGAGGAGGAGGAGGAGGAGGAGGAGGAGGAGGAGGAGGAGGAGGAGCCGGAGAGATAGCTGGAGAGATAGTCCAGCGGGTAGGGCATTTGCCTTGCACACGGCCGACCCAGATTCGATCCCCCGGCATCCCATATGGTCCCTCAAGCACTGCCAGAAGTAATTCCTGAGTGCAGAGCCAGGAGTAACCCTTGAGCATTGCCGGGTATGACCCAAAAAAGCAACAAAAAAAAATATATTTTTGTTTTTAAGAAAGAAAGAAGATCCAAGATCTCATTCTGAACAGGATGCTCTTACCCTCCGGCTGCGGTTCAGACAACGCTGATAGGACCAGACGTTAGCAGCCAGTAGGGCATCTGAACAGAGAGGGGCCCTGGGGAGCAAGAGGGTGCGGGTGCAACTACCCAACCTCTGTGGCGTGGTGGGGTGATTGGGCCAGCAGAGGGCACCCTCCAAGGACCAGGCAAGCCGCAGACCGTTGAACCACCGCAAACGCTCAAGATGCCATCAACTGGTGCCACCAGGCAGGAATCTACCTGCCGATGTCAACAGCAAGGACTCTGCTTTGCATTTCCTGCCACAGGGATTCCCCAGAGCTCAGAGTCAACTCAGCTCAGCAAGTGTTTCCAAAACCCTGTAAGACAGCAGGGCTGAGGGGTGAGGGGGACGTGAAGCCCCTTTCCAAGAGCCGAGCTGGGACCCTCGTCTCCAGCAGGAGCACTGAGCGCACGGCGGGGCCTTCGAGAAACAGAACTAGGCTGACAGCAGAGAGTGAGGTCCAGGCCTCCGACAGAGCCCACATCCCGCCCCATGGGCATCTCTCCCACCTCCCTGCTGGTGAAATAAACGCTTTGCTTTCCCCCATCTCTGAGCCACATTCCGACAATGGCAGCCCGTGATTCCAGGCAGAAGCAAACACTGCAGAAGGAGCAGGAAAAAGAAAAACATCTGCACTTTTTTTTTTATTTTTTGCCATGGAGGTTTGTGTTGTTGGTGACTTTTTTTTTTCTTAAGCTCAGAACGTCTTGTGGTCCCCACTGGTGACAGGAGATGATGGTTTTATTGTAGTTGTAGATCATTAATTTTGTAGACAAAAATGCGAAAACACAGCTTATCTCAGTCTGCAGACATTTCACTGTGCCCGAGCAGAAAGCAGTTTTCTGTGGAAGATAAAGAACTGCTGTCTAGAGTTTGTGATATGAAGCAGAGAAGACAATCCCCCCCCAAAGTTAAGTGGGCTCCATGTTAGACAGGAGGGAGAAAGCCACGGAAACCTCGAAGTGTGTCAAGCAGGAGCGAGTGGGGGAGAGAGTTCCAAAGCAGAGGCGATGGGGAGGGTCAAAAGAACAGCTCCGTCTGCGTCCCACCCCTACCCGCCCCTTGGGCCCTTATCCTGGCACTGCGTTCAGATCCCTGATCAGGCTCTTAACATCACTGAGACTGTTTCCCTTCCTAAGAGCTTTTGAGAGCAAAGGGTTTATCTTGGTCAGATTCTTTTCCCTCTGAGCAAGTAGCATAGTGCCTGAGACAGGGTGAGCACTGGTTAAAGGATGGTAATTGAAAGAATTAGATAGGTGGATTATTGGATGGATGGATGGATGGATGGATGGATGGATGGATGGATGGATGGGTGGATGGAAGGAAGGATGGATGGATGGATGGATGGATGGATGGATGGATGGATGCGTGGATGGATGGATGGATGGATGGATGGATGGATGGATGGATGGATAGTGAATATGTGGATGGATAGATGGATGTGTGGATGGATTAGATCAAAGATAGATGGATGGTTGGATGGATGGATATAAAATCTATTATCTATTATACAAAATCTATTATAGATGTATAATAGATTTATGAGGATGGATAAATGGATGGTTGGGTAGGTGGATGGATGAGTAGATGGTGGATGGATTAAATATAAGATGGATGGATGGATATGTGGATGGATGGATGGATGGATGGATGGATGGATGACTGAATGATGGGTGGGTGGTAGTGGGTAAATGGATGGGTGGATGGATGGATGGGTGGGTGGGTGGATGGATAGTGTATATATGGATGGATGGATGTGTGGATGGATTAGATGAAAGATAGATGGATGGTTGGATGGATGGATATAAAATCTATGATCTATTATATAAAATCTATTATAGATGTATAATAGATTTATGAGGATGGATGGATGGTTGGTTGGGTAGGTGGATGGATGAGTAGATGATTGATTAAGTATAAGATGGATGGATGAACGATGGATGGGTGGGTGGATGGTTAAATGGATAATTGATGGGTGGGTGGGTGGATGGATTAGATGGAAGATGGATGGTTGGATGATTGGATGGATGAATATAATATGAGATGGGTGAGTAGTTGGGTGAGTGGGTGGATGGATGGGTGAGTAAGTGGATCGATGTGTGGGTGGGAGATTAGGTGGATCATGGATGGGTGGATTGATGGACAGATGGTTTAGATGGATGATGGATGGATTAATGATTAGATGGATAATGGATAGGCGGGTGAATGGATGATTGGTGAATATATGGATGAGTAGATGGATGGATGATTAAATGGATAATAGGTTGAGGGTGGGTGAAGGGATAGATAAGTGAATGGGTTAGTGGGTGGATGAAAGACTGGATAGGTAAATGATGGATCAAGTTTTTATTGTGGGAGGAGTCGCCATACTGTTTTCCCAGAAATAGGGCAAGAATGTTCCCTCTCTCCACAACCTTGCCATCACTTTCCCCCATCTTTTTGCCAACAGTCATTCTCACGGGTGTGCCATGGGGCTCCCTGTGGTTCTGATCTGCATGTCCCTGATGACTAGGGGAGTCAGCATCTTTTCATATACTCAGTGGCCAACACTCTCCCTCCCTTCCTTTCTCTCCCTCCCTTCCCCTTCCTCTCTCTCTCTCTCTCTCTCTCTCGCTCTCTCTCCCTTTCTCTCCTTCTCCCTGACTCCACCTTTAACAAACTCTGTTCAAGTTCTTTGCCTATTTTTATTTTTTATTTTTTAGCTTTTTGGGTGACACCTGGCAATGCTCAGGGGTTACTCCTGGCTCATGCACTCAGGAATTGCTCCTGGCGGTGCTCGGGGACCATATGGGATGCTGGGAATCGAACCTGTGTCGGCCATGTTTGCTGCGTGCAAGGCAAACACCCTACCCATTGTGCTATCACTCCAGCCCCATCTTTGCCTATTTTTAAAGTCAGATTGTTTGAGGGTTATTTTGTTTTATTCGTTTTGTTATTGCATTGAATGAGGTCCTATACATTTTGGATTTTACCCCCTTATCAGATGGAGCTTTTGCCCACAGCTCTCCCCCGTTCATTGGTTGCCTTTGTAGAACCTGTTTAACTTTATGTCGTCATGCTTTTGTTGCTTGTACTATTGGTGTCAAAGTCAAAAGCACTGCCAAGTTTCGGGCCAAGGAGTCTTCCACTGTGTTTTAGTAGAGCTATAGTTTCAGGTCTTACATATGTAAGTAATGTCGAATTCACCTTGGTGAACGGAGCAGAGCAGGAATCCAATTTCATCCTTCTGTGTGTTTGTCCAGTGTTCCCAGCACCATTCTAGGATTATCCTTTTTCCCACTAAATCTTCTTGTCACTTTAGGTACTAGCTGATACTGTAGATATAAATTTATTTCTGGGTTCTTGATTCTGCCTCAGTTGTGTATATTTGCACAGACTGTGTTGCTTACTCTAGCTTATAGTCAGGTTTGAAGTCAGGAACTGTGATTCCTCCAGTATTGTTCTTTGTTGTGATAATGCCAGGTCTTTTGGAGTTCCACCAGAGCATTTTTGATTTTTTTTTTAACTATTAAAAGAACTTAGTGCTGGAGCGATAGCACAGCGGGTAAGGCGTTTGTCTTACACGTGGCTGACCCGGGTTCGATTCCTCCACCCCTTTTGGAGAACCCAGCAAGGTATTGAGAGTATCTCACCCACACGGGAAAGCCTGGCAAGCTCCCCATGACATATTCGATAAGCCGAAAACAGTAACAGCAAGTCTCACAATTTGTTGTGAGACATTACTGGTGCTCGCTCAAGCAAATTGATGAACAACGGGTGGACAGTGCTACAGTGCCTTTAAAAAAACTTAGGGCTGGAGCAATAGCACAGCAGGTAAGGCGTTTGCCTTGCATGTGGCAGACCCGGGTTCGATTCCTCCACCCCTCTCGGAGAGCCTGGCAAGCTACCGAGAGTATCACACCCGCACGGCAGAGCCTGGCAAGCTCCCCGTGGCGTATTCAATATGCCAAAAACAGTAACAACAAGTCTCACAATGGAGACGTTACTGGTGCCCACTCGAGCAAATCGGTGAACAATAGAAGGACAGTGCTACAATGCATTTAAAAAACTGACATTTCATGAAATTTACATACAAGTGGTACTACATGGAAAGTATCATGTTAAGCAAAATGACTCAGAAAGAAAGGGATTGCATTCATCTGGGGAATATAAAGTAACAAAATAGGAGACTAACACCCAAGAATGGCCGAGATTAGTACCAGGAATTTTACTCCATGGCTTGAAGGCCAACCACACATGCTAGGGGAAAAGGGAGCTCAGATAGAGAAGGGAACACCAAATAAAGGTGTTGGAAGGATCCTCCCAGGATGGGAGAAGTTTGCTGAAAGTAGACTACAGACCAAACATGATTGTCACCCATTGCCTCTTTTGCAAACCACAACACCCAATAAGAGAGAGAGAACAAAAGGGAATGAACGCCCTGCCACAGAGGCAGGGTGGGATGGGGGGAATGGGGGGTGGGAGGGATACTGGGTGGTGGGAAATGGGCACTGGTGGAGGGATGGGTACTTGATCACTGCATAACTGAAACCCAAGCACAAAAATTTGTAAGTCTACAACTGTACCTCATGATGTCTCACTAATAAAAATAGAAAATAAATAAATAAATAAATAACTGACATTTGATTTTTGTTAGGAATCCATTACATCGAGCCTATAGATGTCTTTGGGAGATATGGACATTTTAACAATATTCTTCTGGTCCATGAGTGTGAGGCATCTTTACATCATTTATGTCTTCTTCAATTTCTTTCAACCATCAGCCAAATGTAACCTAATCATCTTCTGCAGACGACTCACGCAATAAGAACAAAATACACATTTTTTCATGTATATGTGGAACATTGTTATGAGTAGGTTATATTCTAGACCATTAAACAAGTCTTCATCAAGTTCCAAATATTGAAATCATGACAAGTGCACACTCTTATACCCATGAAATTAAACTGATATCAAAAATAGAAGGGAAATGAGTCAATACCTAGATGTGAATCAACCCGGGTCTTTATAACCCATGGGCCAAAGAAAGAAAACCACAGAGGTCGTGAATGTCACCCAGTCGGGAAGTACAGGACCTGCATGCATGAGGCCTGGCTTCAACCCTGGGCACTGAAGAATAAATTAAATTAAATAGTCAAAGAAAGTTATAAAAACATCTTAGGGCTTTTTTTTCAGTATTTATTTAGGATTTGGAGGGACCCCAACCAGTGGTGTTTGAGGGCTACTCTTTGGGGTCACTGTGTTCAGGAATGATTCTTGGAAGTGCTCTAGGGAGCATGTGCAGTGATGAGGATTAGCCTAGGTCAGCAGGGTACAAGGCAAGCACTTTGATTGATTTGATGGAAAATTTCAAATTGACTAGATGCACTAGAACTACACTGAGAAGATAAATAGCATAGCCCATGCATTGAATCATCAGACTGGGGGTGGGGGAAGAGAGGGGAGGGCGGAGAGAAGACAGACAGATGGACAAAGTAGATGGACAAGACACAAATTACCAAAATAAAAATGAGAACGGATGCCAGAGGGATAGTACAGTGTGTGGGGCACTTGCCTTGTACAGTCAACCCGGGGTTCAATTCCTGACATCCTATATGGTCCCCCAAGCCATGCCAGGAGTGATCCCTGAGCACAGAACCAGGAGTCAGCCCTAAGCACAACCAGGGTGATAAAAGGCAAAACAAAACCAAACTCAGAAAATGATGAAATCCAATCACAAACAACTTTCTAACTATTTATAATTTCATGGTGATTCGATAGCACAGCAGTAGGGCGTTTGCCTTGCACGCAGCCAACATGGCCGACCCGAGTTCGATTCCTCCGCCCCTCTCGGAGAGCCCGGCAAGCTACCGAGAGTATCTCGCCCGCACAGCAGAGCCTGGCAAGCTCCCCGTGACGTATTCGATATGCCAGACACAGTAACAACAAAGTCTCCAATGGAGACATTACTGGGCCTGCTCGAGCAAATCGAGCAAATGGTGATTCAATGTGTGTGTGTGTGTGTGTGTGTGTGTGTGTGTGTGTGTGTGTATGAGAAGGGAAGGGCTGGAGCTACAGTAAAGGGTTCAGGCACTGGGCTGCCATGCAGCCAACCCTAGTTTAGTTTCCAGGACCACATGATCCTCTGGGAACCCCTGGGTGTGGCCCTGGGGGCTCCCAGCACCTCTGGAAGGGTTCCCAGGCCATCTCTAGCACCACAGACCCGAGCAGCGCCCTATCCTTGGGCCCTTGCATTGAATTGCCAGTTTTGTTGGTCAAGAATTTCCAGGAAGGGGCCAGAGAGATGCTACAGCAAGCAGGGCACTTGCCTTGCACACAGCTAACCTGGGCTCAATCCCAGCACCACCGGGAGTGATTCCCTGAGCACAGAGCCAGGAGCCAGCCCTAGGTTCTACCATGTATGGCCCAAAATCAAACGAAAAAGAATTTCTGGAGAGGCCAGAGAGTGGGGCATAAGGCTCTGGCCCGGCATGTTGCCAAGTCTGGTTCCATCCCTGGTACCACTCCTGACTCTGGTTCCAACAGGAGTGATCCCTGAGCATAGAACAGGAGTAAGCCCTGAGCACCCCCAGTTATATTTTAAAGAATTGCCAGGAGAGGCCTTCGGGCTGCAGGAGTTCCACTTGGGGAACACCCACATATAAGAAAGGGGGTCACTCCCAATCAAAGTTCTGAAAGGACATTGAGAGAAACCATGAACAACGTTCACACCAATAAATTAGATGAGTTAGGTAAACTGGACAGATTCCTATATGGTACAAATTGATCAAGAAAGAAAAGGAAATCTAAATAGATCTAGAAGTAAGTTTTTTAATTAGTAAGTAAAGTAAAGGCCCTCCCGTTGATCGTCGATTTGCTCGAGCGGGCCCAGTAACGTCTCCATTGGAGACTTTGTTGTTACTGTGTCTGGCATATCAAATGCTCTCGGTAGCTTGCCAGGCTCTCCGAGAGGGGCGGAGGAATCGAACTCGGGTCGGCCATGTTGGCTGCGTGCAAGGCGAACGCCCTACCCGCTGTGCTCCCCCAAAGTAAAAAGTAGACTTTGACAATAAAATTTTATCAAATATGTGAAGCAGAAACATAGCAATTCCTCACAAACTCTTTGGGAAAATTCATTCTATGAGACAGAATTACCCAGATACCATTAAAGACATTGCAAAGAACAAACAAACGACAGATCAATAGACCTTGTGGACACATGTAAAACACCAAAACAAAACAGAAGTAAACTAAGCCCAGCAGTGTAGAAAAAGAATCATTCAACAAGACGCAGAAGGATTTGCCCCAGAACGACAGCTTAGTTCAACCCTGGAAAATCAATGAAGGTAATAAGTGGGATGAACAGAATAAAGGACAGAGACCACATGATCATCCAAAGATGCAGAGAAAAAATATTTGATAATGCCCAATCCTTGTGACCATTCTTGGAGCAGAAGGGAAGTACCCCCCTCCCTCTGCGCGGGGCAGCCAGATAGCGAGATGCTGTCTCATCCCCCGTGCCCGCATTTCCTGGGGTTCGATCCAGTGAACCAGTCAGAGGCAGAAATAAGGGCCTCCAGCCTGCGACAGGAGACAAGTCACACTGCCTTTACTCACGAAGACAACTCAGGGCATCGGGTCACCGATACAAGGCGAGAGGACTGAAACCAATTTCTTTCTGTCTCCTAACCACAAAACATTCGGAAGATTGAATTAAGAAAAGTTCTCCTTCAAGGGCTGAAGAGGTAGTGCAGTAGGAGAACACATGCCCTGCATGTGTGAAGCAGCCTGGGTTCCATGCCCAGCACACACACACACACACACACACACACGGGCACACACACACGCACACACACGGACACACATGCACGCACACACACACGGACACACACATACGTGCACACACATACATAGACACACATGCACGCACACACGCACACATGTGCACATACACACACGTACACACATGACGTTTCCAGAATACTCGCTGTTTCTCCGCTTCCGGGACTCCGCTGGGCCCTGGGCCCCGCACCTGCCACCCTAGACTCAGTGTGACCCTGTCCCCTGTCCCTCCGGCAGCTGCTGCCTCCGCATCTCCTGTGCCCCTCCAGGCCACCTGACTTTCGCCTGGAGGTCCCACAAGTGGTGCCCAGTGACTCTCGCCCCCCGGGCCAGTGGTTCATGCTCGGACCCGGCGTTACCCCGGAAACCCGGACTGCAGCAACGGAGCTCCCGGGTCATACCCAGTAGTGCTCCAGGTCACTCCCAGCAGTGCTCCAGGTCACTCCCAGCAGTGCTCCGGGTGACTCCCAGCAGTGCTCCGGGTCACTGCCAGCAGTGCTCTGAGTCACTCCCAGCAGTGCTCTGGGTCACACCCAGCAATGCTCCCAGGTCACTCCCAGAAGTGCTCTGGGTCACTCCCAGCAGTGCTCTGGGGTCACACCCAGCAGTGCTCCCGAGTCACATCCAGCAGTGCTCTCAGGTCATACCCAGCAGTGCTCCCGGGTCACTCCAAGAAGTGCTCTGGGTCACTCCCAGCAGTGCTCTGGGTCACTCCCAGGAGTGCTCTGAGTCACTCCCAGCAGTGCTCCCGGGTCAGTCCCAGCAGTGCTCCAGGTCACGCCCAGCACTGCTCTGGGACCAAACCCAGGAGTGTCTGTGCCAAGCACAAGCCTGAATCCCCTACTCGCCCTCTGGCCCTCACCTGCCCTCTCCCTGCCTTCCACTGCTTCTTCCTCCAGAAAGCCCTCTGGGAGGTCTCTCTCAGTGCCTGGGGGCTGTGTCCTCCTGGGTTGGTTGGGTGGGGACACCCACATTCCTGCAGGTGACAGTCAGGACTGGCTGAGGGACCGCGGCGTTTTCCACACAGCGCCTGACTGGAGTCAACAGGGACCCCGGGGGGAGGAATCCCAGGGTCTGTCCCGAGACCCCCGCTGGCCCCTTCCCAGCCCCCAGCTCAGGGGAAGGTTGAAGGGTGTGGCCACCCCGAGCCTGGGCTGCAGGAAAGGAGGCGAGAGCGACAGACAGGGCAGGCCACTCGAGTCCCTCGGGCCCGGGGTGGGGCAGGTTGACTATCATGGCACTCTCGTCCCCATCCAGGCGGGCACACCCCTGTGAGCACGATGGGCTGGGTCACACGCTGTCCCTGCAGGGGGCAGCCCTCAGCCCCGCCAGCCCCAGGGCACACAGACACTCCACAAATGCGTCCCCTTGGAAGGCATCCCCGCTTTGTCCTGCACTTGCCGTGGGTGCTTGCGGGCAGCCTGGCAGGCCCAGAGGGGTGTCGGCAGGAGCTGGCACTGGGCGGCCACTCCCCAGCCCCCTGGGCCGGCAGCCTGTGCCCACTGGCCGCCTCTCCCCTTCCCGCCATCCCCTCGCCTGAGGTCTCTCCTCTCTCCTGTCCATCTCGCTCTCACATTCTCTCCATCTTTCCTTCTCTGCTCTCACATTCTCCTCCTTCCTTCCCTCTCTCCCGCATTCTCTGCTTCTTGTCCTTTCTCCCTCGCGTTCTTTCTCTCCCTCTCCACCTTCTTCTCTCTCCACTCCCGTCCCTCATTTCTTTTCGTTTCTCTGTCCCGTGCTGTTGGACTCTTTTTGGGGAGGGTCACACCCAGCGATGCACAGAGGTTCCTCCTGTCTCATGCACTCAGGAATTACTCCCCGTGGTGCTCGAGGGACCCTATGGGATGCTGGGAATCGAACCCGGGTCGGCCGCATGCAAGGCAAACGCCCTCCCCGCTCTGCTATCTCTCCGGTCCGGCTGTTGGACTCTTACTGGTCCTACAGCCCTCCCGCCCTCCTCTGCGCTGTCCTGTGTTTAGGATTCTTTCCTGCTGCTTCCCAGCGTTGGCGGGGCAGATTGAGTTCCCGGTTGGCGTTTCCATGACCGTGGCCTGCTCTAATACCGTGGACTCAGGTCCCTGCGTGTGGTCACAGCCACGACTCACCTTGACCGTGGGGGGGGGGGTCTTTTCCCACTCTGGAAGCCTGGCTCCCGGCCCCAGAGCTGGGGGCACGAGGGTGGGTGGTGGTCAGGGGTTGTGGTGCCCAGCGGGAAGGTGAGACTCCACTAGAAAGCTCCTCTAAGCTTTCAGCCAGCTGTGTCCAAGCACACTCAAGCACATACATACACACACGCATGCACGCGTGTTTATGTATGTGCACACACAGGCACGGATACCTGTGCACATCCACAAGTATGCAGGTACACACAGAGAGTGCACAGGTGTGCACCGCACCCATGCGTGCGTGCATGTCTGCACACGTGTATACAGGTGCACAATGTAGTGTATATCTGACACACGGGTGTACACACTACACACTCATATGCATGCATGTGTCTAAATGCCTGTGTACACGTGTGAGCCTATACGTGTGTGTGCACGGAAGGCAGGTCCTATGTGCTTCACACACACACACACACACACACACACACACACACACACACACACACCGCCAGGTACATTTTCTGCACCTGGCCCTTGAATCACAGGAAACTAGGAGCAGGTAGGGCGCAGGGGTGGGGCGGGGTGGGCCTCTTTGAAGCCGTTTTCCTTTCCTCTTCCAGAGAAACCAAGCAGGGTCAGCCCCCAGGTGAGGTTCCTGTCTGCACCTCGCGCCTCCATTCACACCTGTGTCTGATTCAGGTTGGAGCAGCCTGAATCAGACACAGGACCCGGCCATCATCACTGCCCGGGGACACGCCGCCATGCCCTGGGAGGCCCCGCCTCAGCCCTGTGGCCCCTCCACTCATCCAGGACACCAGCTTCCAGAACCTTCTCTGCCCCAGGTTAACCTGTTCCTCACCAGGTACCCACATGCCTCCTCGTGACCCTGCAGGGCACAGCCTGGCCTGGGGCGACCTGAAGCCGGGTTGGAGGGTCCAGAGGGTCCCCAAGAGGAAATCGGGGGTTCAGAATGAAGAGGGATCTGCGGGGGGCGGGGAGGGTCCCTATCCAGCACCCCTGCCTCCTCCCCGCTTAGCCAAGGGTCCCCTGCCCACCGCTCCCCTCAGCCAGGCCCACATTTCCTTCAGAGTAATAATTAAAATAACATATTCACCAGCTGTTTTTTTTCCCCTAGATTTAATCTGCCCAGGCTCTGATTTGCATATTAAAAGCACTAATTAGCCCCTCTGAGTGTTCAAGCACACAGGGTGGAGGAACTGGTCACGTCCTCCCCGAAGACCAGTGGGCACTGGGGGTCCCCCTGAGGGGTGACACCACGCCCTGGGCAGGGGGAGCTCTGTGTCCCACGCTGGGGACAGCCCTCTGTGTCCCCACCTTCTCCCTCTGATCTCTTCTCTCCGCAGTGTCCTGTTGTCTGTCTGTTTGGGGGGCTTTGGTGCAGCGAGCCCTCCCAGACACATCAAGGTGAGGCACCCTAGCTCTGGCTTCCAGGGAGCGGGGCTACTGGACTGGACCCCAAGTTCGTGCCCACAAAACCCTACTTTCTCTTCCCCCCTCCTCCCGTTTCCCACCTCCAGCCAGATTGTGAGGGGCCATAGCAGCGCCGGCCCCTTTAAATGCCGCCTTTCCTGGAAACGTACAAAGGAACAGCTAATTGCTGTTGTTACTCGTTCCTTAAAAATGAAAAGGGGGGGAAGTGTGTGAGTGTGGCCGAGGGGGGCTGTCAGCCCTGAAGCAGGCGAGGGGGTTGCCTCCAGCAGACGCCCCCGAGCCCAGAGGAGGCATTCACAGGCGCCCCTTGCAAAGGGGGTGGGGACTGGGACCAGCCTGGGAGCCCCCCGGGGGTGGAGCCCGGCCCAGAATTTCTGAAATTCCAGTCTGACAGGCCACATGCTGTTCCCCCAGACCCTCCCGGGCCCCCCAGCCTGTGGCGGCAGCAGAGAGAGCAGATGGCGGCTGTGTGAGCACCGGGGGGCAGGGCCGGACCCCCGCAGAGGACGAAGGCGATGCAAGACCCCCTTTAATTCCCTGAGCACGGCCCGGGCTGGGCCACACGGCTGTCCTGCACAGTCCCCTGGGGGGCCCCTGCCCCTCCCAAACTTGCTCCAGATCTGCCCCTTGGCAGGGCAGCGGGATGGGGGGCCCTGTCCACGGTGTGTGGCTTTGGCTCTGCTGGCGACTGGCCTGAGTGGGGATGGTGGCATCACGGGTCCCCGGGACTCCCCAGAAACCGGCGCTAACCTAGAATACGGCTCCGGAGTAGAACCTCTGGCAGGGCTGTAGGCCAGCAGGGAGGGTGTTTGCTTCACATGTAGCCAACGCAGGTTCGATCCCCGGCACCTCCTAGGGCCCCCCGAGTCCAACCCGGAGGGATCCCTGAACACATGTGAGGCCCCAAAGCCGGGCCCTTAGAAGCCATGACAGGCAGCAGCTAACATTAAGTCCCAGCTAGGCCTCAGTTTCTATTTCCCCAAAACAGGATTTGCAGTTTCTGGTTAACTCCCACTTGAGTAATTCACCTCAATAAGAAACTGGGCTGGAGCGATAGCACAGCGGGGAGGGCGTTTGCCTTGCACGCGGCCAACCCGGGTTCAATTCCCAGCATCCCATATGGTCCCCTGAGCACCGCCAGGAGTGATTCCTGAGCACAGAGCCAGGAGGAACCCCTGTGCATCGCCAGGTGTGACCCAGAAAGCAAAAAAAAAAAAAAAAAAAAACTGGGCAGTCATGAGGGGTCACCACACCCTTCTTGGAAAGAACCCCAAACCGTTACTGGTACCTGCTGTCTAATTGCTGACCACTGTTGTAATAGGGCAATACTAAAAATAGAGCAGTATATAAACCGCTCGTGACTCTGAACCTATATAAACTGCTTGCGATTCGGATTCGGAGTCTCTGTCAAGACTCCACTGCATCAGATGAGACTTGGACCCTAGTTCGGGCTCGCGCTGGCTTGGGCTCATAAAGTTCCTTTGCTTTTGCATTATCGTGTGTGGAACTGGGTCTCCCTGTGATTGGGCATCTAAAACTGGGGCCCAACACGCAGAGCCAGGCGTCCGTCCGGGACACCGCCGGGTGCGACCCAAAACAAGACGAGCAAGAAAGAAAAGGTGATGCAAGAGACAGGAGGAAGGAGAAGGCGCAGTCAAGGATGGCAAGAGCTGGAGGCTACTGTCTCCACCACACACGGGGGGGACAAGGGCTTCAGGTCAGCGTGTGGCCGAGCAGTCGCACGAAAGGGGACACCTCAAGGACAGACACGGAGCCGGTGACAGGGACCCTGGCCGCCTTCCCTTCCTCGCAGACACAAGCGGGAAACGCTGTTTCCTTGACCTAGAAATGGGTCCTATAGGCCACCCAGGAATGGGTCCCCTTGGGAGTTGGGGTGCCTGGGGAGCACGGTGACCAGGACCGTTCTCAGCTCAAACCCGGATCCAGTTGTTCAGAGGGTCTGAGAGGCCAGGAGACAGGGACCTGAGGTGGGGTGTGTGTGTGGGGGGGGGGGGGAGTGCCACTAGGCGTGGCCTTGCAGGGGAAGAGATGCAGACCCCACTGGCTGGACCTGCGGGGAGAGATTCAACCCAACGAGGGCTGTGGGGGCTTCACCCGCCTCAGGGAAGACAGCAGTCACGTGGCACGCCTGAGCCTGCCCCGGCGAGGGTCAGTCAAGACTCCAGCCCCAGAGGTGGCCGAGCGGTGGCACCCGGGCAGGGTGTTGGTCCGATCTCCCCGCTGGTGACAGACATAGGGTGACGCAGGGTGGGCCTGAGGCAGGGATCGGCCCTGGGTGAGATCTGAGCCTGGCCCCAGATGGGGCAGCGAGCTGTGGGCACGGTCTGACGTCCCAGCAGCCCCAGGGGCCACACCAGGGGCCAAGGCTGTGTGCCAACCCCATGCTGGGACAGAAGTTTAGCCCTGGGCATGGCAGCGCCTGGTGCCAACATCGCCACACTGCAGCGCTGAGCATTGAACTACCCAGCCTGCTTGGCTAAGGATGGGCGGCGGGAGAGGCACCCAGGGATCCCCGGAAGGGGCTCGGGCCTTAAGAAAGATGAGGTAGGGGCTGGAGTGATAGCACAGCGTGTAGGGCGTTTGCCTTGCACGCCGCTGACCTGGGTTTGATTCCCAGCATCCCATATGGTCCCTTGAGCACCGCCAGGAGTAATTCCTGAGTGCATGAGCCAGGAGTAAAGCCAGGAGTGACCCCTATGCATCGTTGGGTATGACCAAAAAGGAAGAAGAAGAAGGAGGAGGAGGAGGAGGAGGAGGAGGAAAAGGAGGAGGAGGACGAGGAGGAGGAGGAGGAGAAGGAGGAAGAGGAGGAGAAGGAGGAAAAAGAGGAGGAGGAGGAGAAGGAGGAGGAAGAGAAGGAGGAGGAAGAGGAGGAGGAGGAAGAGGAGGAGGAGAAAGAGGAGGAGGAGGTGGAGGAGGAGAAGGAGGAAGAGGAGAAGGAGGAGGAGGAGAAAGAGGAGGAAGAAGAGGAGGAGAAAGAGGAGGAGGAGGAGGAGAGGAGGAGAAGAAAGAGGAGGAGGAGGAGGAGCAGAAGGAGGAGGAAGGAGGAGGAGGAGAAGGAGGAGGAGGAGGAGGAGCAGAAGGAGGAGGAAGGAGAAGGAGGAGGAGGAGAAAGAGAAGGAGGAGGAGGAGCAGAAGGAGGAGGAAGGAGGAGGAGGAGAAGGAGGAGGAGGAGGAGGAAGGAGAAGGAGGAGGAAAAGGAGGAGGAGGAGGAGCAAAAGGAGGAGGAAGGAGGAGGAGGAGAAGGAGGAGAAGGAGGAGGAGGAGGAGAAGGAGGAGGAGAAGGAGGAAGGAGGAGGAGGAGGAGGAGGAAGGAGGAGGAGGAGGAGGAAGAGGAGGAGGAGAAGAAGAGGAAGAAGAAGAAGAAGAAGAAGAAGAAGAAGAAGAAGAAGAAGAAGAAGAAGAAGAAGAGGAGGAGGAGGAGGAGGAGGAGGAGGAGAAGGAGGAGGAAGGAGGAGGAGGAAGAAGAGGAGGAGGAGAAGAAGAAGAAGAAGAAGAAGAAGAAGAAGAAGAAGAAGAAGAAGAAGAAGAAGAAGAAGAAGAAGGAAGAAGAAGGAGAAGAAGAAGGAAGAAGAAGGAGAAGAAGGAGGTAGAGACTTTCCTGGGTGCCAAGAATTAAGATCCTGCCCAGTTCCCTGTCCGCTGAGCTGGGGTCACCCCCACACACACACCCCTGCCCCACCTAGCGCCATCAGGCATGGAGAACTCTGCACACAGAGAGCTAAGGAACACTTGTGCAGAAACGGTCTAGAAAGAGAAACGAAAGAGCCCCACGCCACCCCCACCCCGCCTTCCCCCCACCCCCTGTGCCTCAGTCTCTCCTTCCCTCCTCTTGGATCAGAAAATGAAACGGGGACTCACCACGGGCCATGACCTTGGCCCCACATGGAACTAACTCGTCGGGGAGGTCCGCCCAGAGCGGGAGGCTGGGGGCTGGGGGGCTCAGCTCAGCAGGGGGGCTTCTGGGTGGAAGCAAGCCCCGAGGTGAAGCTGGGGTACAGAGGGGCCCCGGGGGGCTGGGGTCAGACTGGCCCCTCGCCCAGGCAACAGCTGCAAACACGCGTTCCCACCCTGCGTGTCTCCCCGTCCCACCCAGCCCCGCAGAGACTCATCCAAACTGACAGGTACCAAGATGTTCATCACAGCATCATTTGTTATGGCAAAATCGAAAATAAAATCACCTGTCATTGGGGGACTGTCGCGAGGGAAAACGGCGGATGCACCCCTGGAAAGGCCCCAGCAGTTCACAGGCGACTTCCGGAAACAGGGGCCGTTCAAGCCACGGACCCCGCACTAGACCCGTTGGAGATTTTCTTTCTTTCTTTCTTTCTTTCTTTCTTTCTTTCTTTCTTTCTTTCTTTCTTTCTTTTTTTGTGCTTTACGGGTCACACCCAGCAATGCTCAGGGGTTCCTACTGGCTCTGCACTCAGGAATCCCTCTTAGCGGTGCTCGGGGGACCCTATGGGATGCTGGGAATCGAACCTGGGTCAGATTTTTATTTTCAATCCACATCTGGTTTGCCGAGAGTATCTCGCCTGCACGGCAAAGCCTGGCAAGCTACCTATGACATATTCATATGCCAAGCACAGTAACAACAAGTCTCACAATGGAGACGTTACTGGGCCCGCTTGAGCAAATCGATGAACAACGGGAGGACAGTGCTACAGTTGTTTGCCTGCCTGGGCCTCTGGGAGTGCCTGGCGGGAAATCAGGGACCCACGCTGATCACAGGAGATGGGTGAGGTTGTGGAATAGTCGTGGACAGGGGGACGCGCTGGGCCACGCTCAGACTGAGGAGAGAGGCCGGCAGAAAAGGACAGGACAGGGGTAGGAGCGATAGCACAGCAAGGCGTTTGCCTTGCACGCAGCTGACCCAGATTTGATTCCCAGCATCCCCTATGGTCCCCTGAGCACTGCCAGGAGTAATTCCTGAGTGCAGAGCCAGGAGGAACCCCTGAGAATCTCCAGGTGTGACCCAAAAAGCCAAAAAAAAAAGAGGACAGGACAGATAGATTTCATTCCAAAGTAGAATTTGCTTGACCAGGGGAACCATGAGGCAGGAAGAACAAGGATGAAGACTGGCCGGCGGGGAGGTGCTTGGAGTGGCAGGAAGGTCGGTCACTTCCGTGGCCTTCTGGAAAAGGGGTAAAGGGGTTCACATTCAGAGCATGGCTTGGTCTGGTGGTTTGTCTTGGGGGTTTAGGTTGGGGTTTTAGGTTGGGGTTTTGTTGTTGTTTTGTTTGGTTTTGTTTTTAGGACGCACCCAGTGGTGCTCAGGGCTTACTCCTGGCTCTGTGCTCAGGGATCACTCCTGGCTGGCTCAGAGGATCCTGTGGGATGCCGGGGATGGAACCCGGGTGGGCTGTGGTGCTGCACTGCCGCTTCGGCCCCCGTTTGGTGGCTTTATTGCTGCTCGTTTCGTCTCTTTCTGTGTCTCAGAACAGGCAGGGCTTGCCATTCCCCGGATAAATTCGTTATCGACCGTAGTTGAGACGTGACTGGCAACGCCACTATCCAGATGGGCGACCGTGGGCCCGAGGGGAGTATGGCAGGGAAGGCACGTGCCTCGCATGTGGCCCGGCGCTGAATACGGTTCCCCCAGCAATGCCAAGCGTCACCCTGAGCATGGAGCCACTAGGAGACCCTGAGTACCGCCACCAGTACAGCAAACACACATGGAGGAAGGAAGGGAGGGAGAGAGGGAGGAAGGGAGGAAGGGACGGAGGGAGGGAGGGAGGGAGGGAGGGAGGAAGAAAGGAAGGAAGGAAGGAAGGAAGGAAGGAAGGAGAAAGGAAGGAAGGAAGGAGAAAGGAAGGAAGGAAGGAAGGAAGGAAGGAAGGAAGGAAGGAAGGAAGAAGGAAGGGGAGGGAGAGAGGGAGGGAGGGAGGAAGGAAGGAAGGGGAGGGAGAGAGGGAGGGAGGAAGGGAGGGAGGGAGGAAGAAAGGAAGAAAAGAAGGAAGGAAGGAAGGAAGGAAGGAGGGAGGGAGGGGAGGGAGGGGAGGGAGGGAGGGAGGGGAAGGGCGACTGGAGCGATAGTACAGCGGGGAGGGCACCGGCTGACCTGGGTTCGATCCCCCACATCCCATATGGCCCCCAAGCACCACCAGGAGTGACCCCTGAGTGCAGAGCCAGGAGCGGCCCCCCGAGCATCGCCAAGTGAAGGCGCCCAAAAAGCATTAGAAAGAAAACACCGTGTCCTGCCTCAGGTCCGGCCCTCCCTGCGGGTCTCCCTCCCCCATTCTCTGCCGGGCTGACCCTCTTGGGGCCCAAGAGCCCTGGGCGTCCTTTCCCGGGGCCTCCCCTCGGGGCTCCATCTGCCAGACACCAGCAGACTGCTGGGGTTCTGCTTTGTTTTGGTCGTGGATTTATTTATTTTAGCTCGGAAGTGATGTGTGTCCTAGTTTTATTTATTTGCTTTTTTAATTGACTCACAGTGAGATACACAGCTACAAAGTTGTTCCTGGTTGGGTTTCCGTCTCACAGTGTTCCCATGTTCCAGTGTACAGTTCCCATCACCATTGTCCTGGGTTTCCCTACCCCCCCCCCCCCATTCCAAGTCTGCCTCTGTGACAGACACTTTTCTTCTCTGTCTGTCTGTCTGTCTGTCTCTGTCTCTCTGTTTTTCTCTCTCTGTGTGTCTGTCTCTGTCTCTGTGTCTGTCTCTCTGTCTCTCTGTTTTTCTCTCTCTGTGTGTCTGTCTCTGTCTCTGTCTCTCTGTCTCTCTGTTTTTCTCTCTCTCTGTGTCTGTCTCTGTCTCTGTGTCTGTCTCTCTGTCTCTCTGTTTTTCTCTCTCTTTGTGTCTGTCTCTCTGTGTTTGTGTCTGTGTCTGTCTCTCTGTTTCTGTCTTTGTCTCTATCTCTGTGTCTCTGTGTCTCTGTGTCTGCTCTCTTTCTCTCTCTCTCTCTCTCTCTCTCTCTCTCTCCCCCCCCCCCCATCCCTTCTGGGAACTATGGTTTGCAGTGCAGGTACTGGAAGGCCATCAAGTCCATCCCTTTCCCTCCTCAGTTGTCCAGAACGATCATTTCCTGCTCTCACTGTCAGGCTGGTCCCTTCCCTGTCCTACCTGCCCTCCACCCCGCAACAAGTGACAAGCTTCCAACCACTCACCAGTCCTCCTGGCTCTCATTCCTACCACCCTTGGGTATTAGTCTCATTGTAGCACTGTAGCACTGTCCTCCCATTGTTCATCGATTTGCTTGATCGGGCCCAGTAACGTCTCCCTCGTGAGACTTGTAGTTACTGTGTTTGGCATATTGAATACGTCACGGGTAGCTTGCCAGGCTTTGCCGTGCGGGCGAGATACTCTCGGTAGCTTGCCGGGCTCTCCGAGAGGGGCGGAGGAATTGAACCCAGCTCAGCCTTGCCGGCTGCATGCAAGATAAACGCCCTACCGCTGTGCTATCGCTCCAGCCCTATTTGTCTCCTACTACATTCTTTTTTATACCTTGCAAATGAGTGCAGTTCGTTCTGGATCTCGTTCTCTCCTTCTGACTCATTTCACTCAGGACCTCACGGGCGTGTGGAACCATAGCTGTGTGTATGGAACCAAAGCTGTCTTTATCCGGCCGTCTTTCTTGAGCACGCGGGTCACTTCCAGATTCTGGCTGTTGTGAATAGTACTGCACTGAACCCAGACGTGCAGGTGGCTTTTCTGCAGTGCGTCTTGGGGGCTCCTGGGAGCCAGAAGCTGTATTGCTGGGTCAAATGGGAGCTCAATTTCTAGTTTTCTGAGGAATGCTCATGTTGTTCTCCAAAAAGGCAGGCCCAGTCGGCATTCCCGCCAGCAATGAATAAGAGTCCCTTTCTCCCTGCATCCGCGCCAGCACTGGTTGTTCTTGTTCTTTTCGACGTGTGCCAGTCTCTGTGGTGTGAGATGATATCTCATTGTTGCTCTGATTTGCATCTCTCTGATGATTAACGATGTAGGGCTTTTTTTTTCTTTTTCATGTGCCTTTTGGCCATTTATATTTCTTCTCCGAAGAAGTTTCTGTTCATTTCTTCTCCCAGTTTTTGTTTTTTTTTTTCTTTTTGGGTCACACCCAGCGATGCTCAGGGGTTACTCCTGGCTCTGCACTCAGGAATTACTCCTGGTGGTGCTCAGGGGACCCTATGGGATGCCGGGAATCGAACCCGGGTCGGCCGCGTACAAGGCAAACGCCCTTCCCGCTATGCTATCGTTTCAGCCCCTCTCCCATTTTTTTTTTTTGATGGGGTTGGATTTGTTTTTTTCTTGTTAGAGTTCTCCCAGCGCCTTATATATCTTTGCTCTCTGAGATGGGCGTTGGGTGATTTTCCCCGTTCCATGGCCTGCCTCTGCATCCCGGTATTGTTTCCCTGGAAGCTAGGGGGTCTCTTCTCTTCGTGGCCACGCCCTGGCATTTTTGCAGGGGTTTCGGGAATGGGCCCCGTGTTGTGCTGGAGTGGGTGGGAGGTCTGGGCTGGGTGAGCAGGGCGAGAGTGTAAAGGGGCCTGGCCCAAGACACCGCCCCCCGTTGGAACCGCCCAGCTCTCCCCAATCCCGTGACTCATGTGGGGGCCTTTGGGAGCAGCTGTCACCTGGTCGATGCCCCACTTGGGGAAAGGTCCCACCACCTTGGGGGCAGGAGCACCTGATGCCACCCTGTTGGAGACCCGGGAGCATCACCTTACACCCCTCCCCTAGAATCCCGCACGGGGCTCTCCCTCCCCCGCGAGCAGAGACGGGAGGGTGTCGGAGAGAGCACTTGCAGGGAGGGCAGTGGACCCGGTGTCCCCGCATCTGAGCTTGGGGAAGGCCGTGGGCTGCCCCCCCCAGGGTGGCCCCAGAGCAGAGGTCGCAGCTGACTGGCCACTCCTCCTGGGGGAAGGAGCTAGACATGGACAGGGGGGGAGGGGTGGGCTTGCAAGCGACATCCTGTGACACCCCCTAGTCCACCTCCAACACCAGGAGTGTCCCTGGGCGCAGACCTGGGACGGAGGAAGCCCTGAGCACTGGCGGCTGAGCCGGGTGAGGGTCCAGGGTTTCGTGTCCTGGACTGGCCTTGCAGTCAGGACTCCCCCCCTACACCCCCAAGACAAGCCCGGTCACTTCCTGGCTGTGTGACGGCAGTTCTGTCCCTTTCCCTCCCTGAACCTCACCTGTTGGGTGAGGTGGGCCGCGCCCACCCCCCACCCCCGGCTGTCCCCACAGGTGAGAGTCTGGGTCGCCTTGAATGGCCATCCAAGTCCCAGCTGGAGGGAAACTGAGGCTAGAAAGCTCCCAAGGTTCCCATCCCAGATATGATGCTGCTGTTCCGCCTAGAGCTTGGGGTGCTGGGGGGGCCCGGGAAAGAACCCCCCCATTCTGGACCCCAGCTGTGGGGATGCTTCTGAATGGCAGCACAAGGCATCCTCCCCCACCCAGTGTCACCAGGACACACCCCCGGCGCCCCTGGCCCATGCCCCGGCCTCTAGGAACCAGCTCGGTCCAGCCCGTGGGTAGCCCCTGACCACTGCTCGGGGCTGCCTTGTCCCCTCTCTGGTGCCTCAGAGCCCCCCTCACTGAACCCCAACACTGGTGTCTGCTCACCCGCACCCATCCTCTCTGAAGGACTGTCCCCGCCCGCATGCACCCGGGGTCAGCAGTGTCCCTAGAGACCCTGAGCGCCCCCTCCCCCGGCACCCAGGCGGCCAACAGGACGCCTCTCCCAGGCAGCCCAGAGCCCCACGCTGCGCCTGGGTCTGCTCCTTGGAGAGCTGCATGCCCGGGCCCCCCACACACCCCGGGATCCACTCCCCCTTCTGCAGCGAGAGTCAGGGCTGGGAGCCGAGAAGCCCCCAGGGGTACTCAGCAGACCAGGGTCCCCAGCTCATCTCAGCGTGAGGACCCCACAGTGGCGGGGTCACTGGGCCACTGCAGAGGGGCTGAGGGGTTTGCAGGGAGTTGAGCCCGGGCTGGGCGTGCCCGTGTGCGGGACCCTGACCAGACTCTTGCTTGTGGATCAGCCGCAGTGCCCGGGGCCGCCCTCCTCCTCTCCGCCCAGACGGGGAAGCTCGCTCCAGGGGGCCGGGGATGGACCCCCTGTCCCCACTATGGGGCTGCTCCTGTGAGGCCCCTCCCTCCAAACTCCAGCATCCAGTGCCCGCAGGCCAGGTGACACCCTGGGTCAGTGGCAGCATGCAGGGTCTCCACTCTGTTGCTCTGTCGGGTTCTAGCCATGTCCAGCTTTCGGGGGGTGCTGACGGCTGAGACAGACGAGGTGCCCTGTCTCAGTTCTGCACTGGGCCCATCAGAGGGCCCTGGACACCGCAGCCTCGTCCACACCCCACGGCACAGGTGCTCACGCGCGCACACACACACATACACACACATGCACACACAAGCACATACACATACTCGCACGCACACACATACACACATATACACACATGCACATGCACATACACATGCACGCACACACACAAACACACATATATACACACATACACATATGCGTACACACATACACATGCGCAAACACATACACATACACACACATGCACACACACATACACGCATGTGCACACACACAAATACAAACACACATGCCCACACATACACACACAAGCACATACACACATGCGTACACACATACACATACACACACATAACAACATATATACACACACGCGTACACACACATACACACCCATATGCACACACACACACACACGCACACACACATACACACATGCACACACGCACACACATACACACACATGCACACACACATACACACGCACACACACATACACACATACCCATATGCACACACATACACACATACACACACGCACACACATACACACACATGCACACACACATACACATACACACACATGCGCGCACACACACACACGCACGCACACCTGTCCCAAGGGGCAGCCCCACGCCAGCCGGGGGGCCTCCCTGCCTTGGGCCCCCAGTACACCATCTTGCATCAGGGATCCTGTCAATTTGTGATCTCACCCACGGGCACTTTGCCCGCTGCCAACGTCCACAGCCCCGGGTTCGGTGGCAGGAAGATGCGGTGGAGAGTAATTGCGCCTGGCAGCGCTGGGGCCGCGGCCAAGAGCCGCCGGGAGTGCCGAGCTCCTGGTCGTGCGGAACGTGGCGGCCAGATGCCTCCCCGACTGCCCAGGAATCTGGAATGAGCTGGACGGGCTCGCAGACCCTCGCAACTGCCCACTCCGGAAGGGCCCCCACAGGTAAGACCGTCCCAGGTCTTATCTGGGCACCAGTGGCCCCAGAGCTGGCAGCAGTGACCCCAGGCTTCCCGGCCACCCACTGGCTCCGGCCCTGATCTGCCGGTTCCTGCCCGCTGCCTCTTCCGGGAAGGTGGCCAGGAGAGCCACGTGGGCCAGTCACACATGGCGGGGCTGCAGGCACAACTGAGTCCAGCTCCCAGCGGCGGGGCCTGTCCCCACTCCCAGGGCTCCCCGGATGGATGTCCAGAGAGGCGTGAGGAGGGACATTCGGGGCGGGGGGGCACTTTCTGCAAGGCTTCCCGGGGTCCCAGGCAGCCACGGCGGCCCGTTCTCAGTGATAGGCAGAATGGGAGGCTCCCAGCTGGGCACAGCTCCCTCTCTGCCCTGCCTGTCCCCCGGTCCCTTTGCCCTGGCAGGAGGCACCTCGCCAGCCCCCTCCCCCGTGTCCACGTCTGCATCCGTCTTCCCAGAACCACTTCCTCCCCCTCCCTCGGCCCTTCCTTGGTCCTGCTCCTCCACCTCCACCCCACCCCCCCCGCCCGTCTCGAAAAAGGCTGACTCGGAAGGCCTGGCAGCTGGCTGGCTGCACCCAGGGCCAGCGGGGGGCAGCTCTTAGGAAAGAAATGACCCACGAAACCGTTGGCGTGTAGCTCCCACGGGGCCGACTCGGGCGCACTGGCTGGTGACGTTGGCACTTCTTCGCCAGAGGGAAGAGTTTGTTCCCCCCCCCCACCCCCCCCCCACCCCGTTCTCCCAGTAGTTCGCACCTCTGGAGTCTGGGCCCTCCCCCGCTTCCCTTAGCAGCTTGAAGCCCCTGGTGCATCTCTCAGGGGGCCCTTCCAGCACCTTCTCCTCAAGCCGGGCTGGGCCAAACCCCGGAGAATTAATCCATCCACCTCTGGCGTCAACATGAAGCTCAGTACAAGTACCAAGGACCCAAAGTAGCACCATTTGGTTTGTGTTGTTTGGGGCTGTGGGGCTGGTGACTCCTGGCTCTGTGCTCAGGGAGCCCTCCTGGCGGTGCTCGGTGGAGGGTGTTGGGGATCGAACCCAGGTCGGACGCCTGCAGGGCAAACACCCTCCCTGCTGTGTATGGCTCCAGCTTGCCTGGTTTGGAGGTTTGTTTGTTTTTTTTCTTGTTTGGATCACACCCGGTAATGCTCAGGGGTCACTCCTGGCTCTGCACTCAGGAATTACTCCTGGCGGTGCTCGGGGGATTCTATGGGATGCTGGGAATCGAACCCAGGTCAATCACGTGCAAGGCAAACGCTCTCCCCACTGTGCTATCGCTCCAGCCCTAGGAGGTTGGTTTTGTCCCTGGGCTGTGGCAGGAGCTCAGGGCCATGGCACAGGCAGGGAAGGAGGCAGAGAAGGGATGGAGGGACGCGGAATGTCCCCCCCTCGCCCCGAGAGACCCCGCCCCCAAGTCAAGCCAGGATTCCCGGCAGCAATTGGCTCATCAGCCGTGCCGCGGGCCATCTCGCCGAGCCGTCCAAGCTGGCTGCGTTCAGGCGCTGGGCACCAAGTATCCATCACAGGCAGAAAGTTCCCGAGCAACGAGACTGGCTCTTTGTCTCCCCTCCCCGCTCCCTCTCTCATCTCTCCGCATCTCTGTCGTCTCTCCCCGTGTCTCTCTCTCCCTCTCTCTCTCCCTCTCCGTGCTCCTTCCGGCGAGTGCCACGTCCCACTGCGTGGGGGACGGCAGTCGCCCTCCCTGGCAGGCCGTTTCACAGCGGTCCTGCGGCGCCGTGGAGAGGAGCTAATTGGATTTGTTGTCACCTCCTGAAGCTGCCAGGAGCTCACGTCTGCTCTGGTTACAGATGAAGACATCACGGTGACAGGCTCCGAGACAGCTCAGCTGCTGTCCCAAGGCCACTAATAGAGCCGTGTTGATTTAGTGTCCGAGCGGAGAGGTGTGGCCAAGCTGTTCAAGGTTCCCTTCCAAACAAAGCCGGGACCCACCATCCGTCATCTGTGCATCAGGAAAGAAGCGGCCGCCGGCTCCACGAGCCCTTCCCCGTGGCCACGGGAGAATGGGAGTCTCTGGAGCCGGGAGCGGCCCTGGGAGACACTGTGTCCATCCCCCTCCCCCCCCCCCCCCCCCCCCCCCCCGGCTGGTGCCGGCCTGGAAGGGGCGCGGTGGAGGCCGGTGAATTCCACCAAACATAAATTGTGCTTCACTGTGTCGTTAGGAGCAAGTGTGGGGGCATGGGGGTGGCCTGGGTGCTCGGGGGCGGCCCTGTGTGTGCGGGAGGGTCAGAACCAAGAGATCTCAGGCTCACACAGTGCTCACCGGCACTGCAGGATGGCAGGAGCACCGTCTGCTCGCAGGGTCTGATTCCTTGTTTTTTTCATCTGCTTGGGGTGTTCTGTGTTTGTTTCCTGGGAGGCCCTGGCATTCCTCAGAGGTTGCCCTTCAGGGCCGGGTGCAGTGTTTGGGGGGCTGTGGGGTGCCGGGGTCAAAAACCCGGGGTACCTCGGGTTCGCTTCCCTCTGGCAGGGACCCCAGTGGGCCAGCTCTGGGTACTCACTTCCCTGCCCCCAACCAGTGTGGTCAGAATTCCAAGGGCTCCACGGAGCCAGACGGGTCTCAGTCACCCAATGATGTGGTCGGGGGGGGGTGCCAGACCCCCGGGGGGGTGTTAGAGCACAGACTGCCCCTCAGCCCGTCCCCCCACACCCCACCCAGCCCCCAAGTCTGCAAACGGTGCTACTCCACACCCAGCACGTGTCAGCCACTGGCCACCTACGGACCGTCCTCCGTGGCGGGGCCCAGGGAAAAGGGGTGCGAGTCCTAAGGTCAGAGTGGACACCCCAACGTCCACCCAGGGAGTCCGCCCTGCCCCCGCACCTGCCCCAGCCTCCCTCTGTCCTTCTGCCTATCTCTTCTGCCGCCCTCAAAAAAAAAAACACCATCCAAACTGGGGGTGTCAGAAGGGCATCGTGGTGGGTTGGGGTCTACACCCGGCCAAGGAAGCAAGTTCAGGCAGAGTCTCGGCTGGGTGTGGGGGCTGCACACGACCTAGGAACCGCCCCCGATCCTCCAGTGGGACCCCCCCCCCACCCCTGACCAGCCTGGATTTCTTGCAAAGTGGACAGAATCCCTCTGGCCCCCAGACCTGTGCGGGACAAAGAGAGAAAGACTGACTTCAGACAGGAGGAAAGAGCCGGCAGGCACCCCCAGCCCGCAGGGACCCCCACCCCACAAGCACCCCCAGCCCGCAGGGACCCCGAGCCTGCAGGCACCCCCAGCCCAAAGGGACCCCCACTCCGCAGGGACCCCCACCCAACAGGGACCCCCACCCAACAGGGACCCCCAGCCCACAGGGACTCCCACCCAACAGGGACCCCCACCCAACAGAGACCCCCAGCCCACAGGGACCCCCAGCCCACAGGGACCCCCACCCCGCAAGCACCCCCCAGCCCACAGGGACCCCCAGTTCGCAGGGACCCCCACTGCAGGCACCCCACCCCGCAGAGACCCCCAGCCCGCTGGGCAGTGCCCGCTGCCACATGGGTGGGCCGCGAGGTCCACCTCGCCAGAGGACGGGAGGGGAAGGGAAGGAGGACGGAGACCCGGGCCCTGAAGAGCTTCCAGGCTGGACAGCTGGAGGATTGAGGACAGGCCCTGACGGACGCACAGAGCATGAGCCGAGGGACAGACCACGGATGGGGCTGGCCCCGTCTTGGGGGCCAACCCTGGCGCGCAGGGGTGCGGGCGAGCACTTCAGGCAGAGCTTGCTGCCACACCCCTGCCCCCCGGGGGGCACCTTCACCAGAGCCCACGTCCTGCTCTGGACCTGGGATCTGGGCCATACCCAAGGCTTAATGGTCGCTGGCATGGTCTGTCCTCGCCTCTGCCCAGGAGAGGTCATCCAGCACCTGTCCTTCCCCCGCTGGCCTATTTTGCGTCACCTGACACCCTCTAGTCACACCCATGTTAGAGCAAAAGGCACAATTTCTGCTTCTCTGGGAACTGAGCAGTGTTTTTCCCCAGGAGACGCAGACATTACTTCTTTATAAAGAAGCTCTGGGCAGGGGCTGGAGCAATAGCACAGCGGATAGGGCATTTGCCTTGCACGTAGCAGACCCGGGTTCAATTCCCAGCATCCCATATGGTCCCCTGAGCACCGCCAGGAGTGATTCCTGAGTGCAGAGCCAGGAGTAACCCCTGTGCATCACCAGTGTGACCCAAAAAAGCAAAAAAAAAAAAAAAAACTCTGGGCAGGGTAGTACAACAGGTAGGGCATTTGCCTTGCGTGCGGCCAACCCGGGTTCCATCCCTGGCATCCCATATGGTCCCCCGAGCACCGCCAGGAGTGATTCCTGAGTACAGAGCCAGGAGTGACCCCTGAGCATCGCTGGGTGTGACCCAAAAGGAAAAACAGAAGTTGTGGGCACGCCTGGCGGTGCTCAGGGTTTCCCTCTGGCTCTGCACTTGGGAGCCCTCCCGGCAGGCCCAGAGGGCCATGTGGGGTGCTGGGGACCGGGCCTGAGGCAGCCATGGACACAGTCAGTGCCCTCCCTGCTGTGCTGCCAGGCAGCCCTGACCATGACACCTTAATCCACTCAGGCTCTGTTGGACAATTGGGGCGTTTCCAGATTGGCGTCTTTGTCAGTCGTGCTGCTGTGAAGATAGTTCCTGTGGGACCGATGGGTAACTTTAGGGCTCACGCTTATGTGTTCTTGGACAGGTTATCCAGAGAGGGATCGCCGGGTTGTCATGTCACAGTTCTATTTCTCATCTTTTTCTTAACTCGGGGCTGGAGACGACATAGGACAAGGCTAAGATGCACCCCGTGCATGTAGCCCTTCCCTGCTCGGTCCCCAGCACCACACAGGGTCCCCCGAGCACCCCCCAGAAGTGACTGCAGAGCACAGGGCTGGGAACAGCCCACCAGAACCACCAAGTGTGGCCCCCCAAATCAGCCAAAAAAATAAATAACTAAAAAGACAAACCTAATAGTTTTTTTTTTAATTTTTATTAGTGAGACACCATGAGGTACAGTTGTAGACTTACAAATTTTTGTGCTTGGGTTTCAATTATACAACGATCAAGTACCCATCCCTCCACCAGTGCCCATTCTCCACCATCACTAATCCCAGTATCCCTCCCGCCCCCCATCCCCCCATCCCACCCTGCCTCTGTGGCAGGGCATTCCCCTTTGGTCTCTCTCTCCTTTTGGGTGCTGTGGTTTGCAAAAGAGGCATTGAGTGGCAATCATGTTCGGTCTATAGTCTTCTTTCAGCATGCTTCTCCCATCCTGGGAGGATCCTCCCAACACCCTTTAAACCTAATAGTTTTTATTATTGTTTTCCTTACAGGCTGAACAAGTGGACACCCCCAGCCACAGAAAACAGGATCTCTTCTCCCACATACCCACACACAGACAATGGGGTCCCCACCCCCCATTACCCTACCCACAGAGGGCATCCCCCATCCCCTCACCCATGGAGAAGGGGGGCTCCTCCCCCCAGCACAGCCTGGTTCTGGGGTTCTGTCTGTCCCCTGTCTGTCTGTCTGTCTGTCTGTCCCCTGAACACCTGCTGGTGCTCAGGGGACCGTGCGATGCCAGGCATGAACCCGGGGCCCCCACACACAGAGCCCGAGCTCTCTCCCTCTGAGTCATCTTTCCAACTTGGTGCTTTGTTCCATCTCACGTGATTTTTGCCTTGTGCACAGCCAGCTGTGCTCGGGGCTCCCTTCTGGCTCTGTGTTCAGGGTTCTCGCCTGCCAGGACTTGAGGGACCCTGCAGGGTACCGGAGAATGAACCTGGGTTGGCCGCCTGCCAGGCAAACAGTTCAGGCCCTTGTCTCTGCCCATAGGCATGGGATGCATGCTCACCTTGTTGCTTGGATCAGTAGTTTCTAGCTTAAAGAACACGGACCATGATACTTTCCATGTAGTACCACTTGTATGGAAAGTACCATGCTAAGCGAAATGAGTCAGAAAGAGAGGGACAGACATAGAAAGAGGGCATTCATCTGGGGAACATAAAGTAACAAAATAGGAGACTAACACCCAAGAATAGCCGAGATTAGCACCAGGAGGTTTACTCCATGGCTTGGAGGCCAGCCACACATGCTAGGGGAAAAGGCAGCTCAGACTGAGAAGGGAGCACCAAATAAAGGGTGTTGGGAGGATCCTCCCAGGATGGGAGAAGCATGCTGAAAGTAGACTATAAACCGAACATGATTGCCACTCAATGCCTCTCTTGCAAACCACAGAAACCAAAGGAGGGACAGAGAACAAAAGGGAATGCCCTGCCACAGAGGCAGGGTGGGATGAGAGGGATGGGGGGTGGGAGGGATACTGGGACCCGTGGTGGTGGGAAATGGGCACTGGTGGAGGGATGGGTATTCGATCATTGCATAACTGAAACCCAAGCACAAAAATTTGTAAGTCTACAACTGTACCTCATGGTGTTTCACTAATAAAAATAAAAAAAAAAAAACAAACACAGAGCAACTGTCTCATGAGTTGGGGGAGAAGGCAGCTGGGATAGAGAAGGGATCACCCAGACAATGATGGTTGGAGGGATAGCTCGGGATGGGAGCTGTGTGCTGAAAGTAGATAAAGGACCAAACGTGATGGCCTCTCAGTATCTCTATTGCAAACCATAATGCCCAAAAGTAAAGAGAGAGAGTATGGGGGAAATTATCTGCCATGGAGGGGGAAGGCTTGGAAGAGGGGGGGAATACTGGAGACATTGGTGGTGGAAAATGGTGGAGGGATGGGTGTTCGATCATTGTAAGGTAAAGGTAAGGTAAAGGCCCTCCCGTTGATCGTCGATTTGCTCGAGCGGGTCCAGTAACGTCTCCATTGGAGACTTTGTTGTTACTGTGTCTGGCATATCGAATACTCTCGGTAGCTTGCCGGGCTCTCCGAGAGGGGCGGAGGAATCGAACTCGGGTCGGCCATGTTGGCCGCTTGTAAGGCGAACGCCCTACCCGCTGTGCTATCACTCCAGCCCCCGATCATTGTATGACTGAAAATTAAACATGAAAGCTTTGTAACTGTAGCTCATGGTGTTTCGATAGAAAGAAAGAAAGAAAGAAAGAAAGAAAGAAAGAAAGAAAGGAGAAAGAAGGAAAGAAAGAAAGAAAGAAAGAAAGAAAGAAAGAAAGAAAGAAAGAAAAGAACACGGGGCAGGGAGGTGGTTCAAAGACTAGAGCAGGGGGCCAGAGAGATAGTACAGCAGGCAGGGCGCATGCCTCGTACGCTCCTGACCTGGGTTCCATCACTGGGCTACAAAGGGTCCCCCGAGTCCCACCAGGAGTGACGCCTAAGAGCAGAACCAGGAGTCAGCCCTGAGTTCCACCGGGTGTGGGCCAAATAAAACAAACAAACAGAAAGAATGACCACAGGCTTGCAGGCTGGCCCCTGGCTACAATCCCTGGACCCCAGCATCCCTGGGCACAGCCAGCAGTGGTCTTTGAGCACTGCTAGTCCCGGGCCAAAAGCACAACAAAGAAAGGATTTCTTTGAATGAGTTCCAGAAGATTTTTAGGGTCCTTCCTGGCAATACTCAAGCCAAGAGTCCAAACAAAAGGAACAGCAGACAAAAAAAAACCTTTCAAGGGGCCAGAGAAGGTGGTACAGGTTAAGGGGCTTATCTGGCATGTGACAGACCCCAGGTGATCCCAGACCCCATCAGGATCCCTAAGCACAGAGCCAGGAGCAAGCCTTGAGCAGTGCCAGGTGTGGCCCCAAAACATCTAAAGAATAAAAAATAAAAGAATAAAAAGTGTTTTAAGAAACCTGGAGGGGGATGGAGCAATAGCACAGCAGGCAGGGTGTTTGCCTTGCACACAGCTGACCCGGGTTCGATTCCCAGCATCCCACAGGGTCCCCCGAGCACCACCAGGAGTGATTCCCGAGTGCATGAGCCAGGAGTAACTCCTGAGCATCACCAGGTGTGACCCAAAAAGCAAAAAAATAAAAAAAAAATCTTCTGGAGAAGGAATCTAGCCACGTTTCTTCTTCCAGTGCCTCTTTTCAGTCCATTACTTGTGTGTGAATTCTACACAGTGTGTTCAGAGCCAGAAGCACTGTCTCAGCAAACTCTAGACACACACACACACACACACACACACACACACACACACACACACACACGCCATGAGCTCCTGGAAAGCCAACAAATAGCAAATCCTCCACAAGGAGAAACAAAAAAACAACGAAGTTGGCCAAAGGATTGTTCAATGGCCGGGAACAGCCGACCAAAGGCTCCAAGATTTTAGAGCCACCGAGAAAATTATAAGCAGAAAATAGATGCTCCTTGGATAAAACGGTAACAGGGGATCGTCTCAACACCACCGAACTGCAGGAAGGCAGAATTCAGCACTGGAACGAACATTCGCCCATGAAGTCAGCAGTTCGGATAAAGAGCTCGGGGCCGGTGCGAGAGGACGGTGGGGAGGGCATTTGCCTTGCACGCAGCTGGACCCGGGTTCGATCCCCGGCATCCCACATGGTTCCCCCAAGCATCACCAGGAGTGATTCCTGAGTCAGAGCCAGGCAGCAGCCCTGAGCATGACGGGGTCGTTAGAGACAGACAGACAGACAGACCAAGTTTCCGAGAGAACACATCTACGGTCTGACCCGGGTTCGATCCCCGGCATCCCATATGGTCCCCTTAGCACCCCCAAGAGTGATCCCTGAGTGCAGAGTCAGGAGTAACCCCTGAGTATTGCCGGGTATGACCCCAAAAACAACAACAACAAAAAGAAAGAGCCACGAGAGGAACATCAGGGTGGTATTGCCAGGTGGTAGGGTCTGGGCCCACAGCTGGGAGGCAGACTCCAGGAGAAAAGGAGGCGCTGTATGGGTGAGCAGAGCCAGGCTGGGGGTTACAGGAGCACTGAGTCTGCCTCAGAGTTGAGGCCGACCCCAGGGGCGGACGAAGAGCCACCAAGGAAGCCCCTGAAGCAAAAGAGATGAACCACAGACCCCGCAGGGCTCGGGGCCCTCCTTACCCGCGGCCGACTGGGGTTCGATCCCCATCATCCCAAATGGTCCCCCGACCACCGCCAGGAGTGATCCCTGAGTGCAGAGCCAGGAGGAACCTTGAGCATGGCATTAGAGACAGACAGACCGAGTTCCCGAGAGGACACATCTACGGTCTGGCCTCTGGAGTGCCCAGAGAAACAGGACTGTCCCCACCATCCTGTTTGAGACACTGGGGCCCCCCAGCCCCATACCCACACTCGGGTCTCACTCCCACCCCCTGGCTCCACCCAGTGCCTCACTTGCGAGGGCTCGGACAGCTGCGGAGAAGCACAGACACGCTGCCTCTGACCGACTCGGCCGGATGCCAGCAGCGAAACCCCCTCTGAGGGACCAGAAAGGAGAGAGGCATGGCCAAGGGGACCGGGATGGGAGTCTGGATGGTGCATGGCAGCCTCGGGTCTCCCCGTCACAGCACAGCCATCACAGTAGCCATAGTGGACATGTCTGGCCACCTCCGTTCCAGCACCAAGGTCCCACTCCTCCTAACCCCCTCCATCCAAGCGACCCGACTGCGGGTCAGAGGTCAGACTGTTGCTCACCAACATTAAACCCACCTGCCCCCCCCCCCCACATGCCATCTTCAGCTGCCCTTGGTGCTTCTGCTCCGATCCTGGGTGGGCTTCTGGGCATGCTGGGGGTGTGGGGGGTGCCCGACTGGGCACCGCTCAAAGCCCTCTGTCCAGGACAGGCAGCTGCTCCATGCTGAGCTGAGGCAGGGCAGGGCCAGAGACCCCAGAGACGCGGGAGCAGAGGTCAGGCAGGGGGAGATGGTTCGAGGTGGCTTTGAGGGCAGCAGTGCCAGCAGGTCTGAGTCACAGGGGACCAGGGGTTGGGGTCCCGGGAATGTGCTCACAGAAGCGGCGTCCAACACCCCTCACCCGCCCCCACACTCAGGCTGGCCACATCTGAGGCTGCAGGGGGTTGGGGTGGGAGGCAGAGAGCAGGGAGGGGTCAGGCATGAGAAACACCTTCGCAGGGGCCGCAGCAATGACCCAGCGGGAAAGGCACGCAGCAGACCCGGGTTCGATCCCCGGCATCCCAGATGGGCCCCTGAGCACAGCCAGGGACAACCCCCAGACGAAACAAAGCCCAAACCACTTCCGGTAGGGGTTTTTATCACTTGTGGCCTGAAGTGCCCGCGGCACCCCACGCAGGAGGGACCATCTGCTTTTCGGGGCTGACCCCGGAGGCACCAAGCACTGACTGCTTAGGCCATGATCATTGGGGACTCCGCGGCCGTCCCTGTGGTGACCTGGAGTTGGGCTGGCGTGTGACCTCGGCCCCACCGAGGCCACGGGCAGACAGTTCCCTGGTGATGGTGACAAAGCCACAGTCTGGTCGCTTGGATGGAGAGGATCAGTACAAGTGGGACCTTGGTGCTGGAACTGAGGTGGCCAGATGTGTCCACCGAGGGCAGTGTGGCGGGGGGGTGGGGCGCCCTCTCCCCAACTCCCCACCCAGCTGTCCCCTGGCTCTGTGTGTCGCTGGCTCAGGTACCTCCGGGGGGGCAGCCCAGTGCCTGGCTCCGGGTTCCCCGGGGTCTCAGCTTGCCTCAGTGCCCGGTCCAGTGGCCATGGGCCAGCAGGGACTCGGCCCAGGGCTTTCCTGACTGCAGGTGTGTTAGACAGAGTACACAGTGTACAGGGGTGGGTGTTCCCTTCCCAGAGGCAAGTTGGGGGGGGGGGGGTCTGCAGGCTGGGGATGGAGCTGGGGGACTGTGTCCCTGTCCCTGTCCGGCCATCCCTGGCCATCACAGGCAGCCCCTTGGCCCCATGCTAGGAGAGGGTCCTCGGGTCCTTCCAGCCCAGCCTCACTGCAAACCACAAGGGCCAGGGGCTGCCCTGGGCCCACGACCCTGCTCTGGGCTGGGCTGGGCATCCAGAGGGCCACCCTGCGCCCATGCCAGCACCCATCTGAGCTGGCAGGGTCCATGGGGGAGTGTCTCCGTGGGGGCTGGCTTCGGCCAGCAGCAGTGAACTCTTCTCAAAAGTGCTCAGTAGGCAGAAAGAAGAGTCAGCAGGCCTTGTGGGCGCCTCCGGGATTGCAGACCGCGAGCCCCCCCCACACACACACACACACTTACTCATGCAGAGAATTTGCCTGATGACTCAGTTTCATATATTTTCGTTTCCAAAGATAAACAGTTCTTGCATATTTCTTGCACATGCGGGATATAGTCGGTAATCTCCAAAAGGAGGGAGGAGGGCCAGTTTCTGGGTGTGTGGGGGGTGGAGGACTCGGGGTGGGGGCTCACCCCCGTCTGTGCTGGGCCCACGCTTGGAACTGTGACCGGAACTGGCTTTGGCCTCCCTCAGATCAACCTAGGGGACTCGGTGTGGAAAGCAAAGCCACCGGTGGGCCGCGAGCACTGCCGTAGGAGCACTATGGTTTGGAACTAGGGCATAGAGATGTAGCCGCTGCCTGGATCTGATGTGACCCAGGCCATGGTGTTCTGGCCTTGGCACGGGCAGGGCCAGGGGGACAGTGTGACCTCAATAAGAGTGGACCTTGGACAGAGGGGTCAGTGCTTTGAGTCGTGACTCATGCTGGCTTTGCAAGGAGGATGTAGGGTGGGGGGCTAGAACACGGGACAGAACCTAGCACTGTGGACCTCACACCACGAAGGGTCCCCCCAGGACCAACAGGGGACATTCCCGCACCGAGCCAGTAGCCCCAAGATCTCCCACCCCGACCCCCAAAGTCAAGAGACCACAGGACCCTGCTCCATGCCGGACAGAGTGAACCCCAACAGACTTCTCCCCCAGAGGGGGCTTGGGGGAGCCGTAGAGACTTGGGGGCCTTGGTCTTGTCCCCGAGGGGCCCACCTAGCCGGATGCAGAGCCAGTCCAGCGAATGCACTAAGGGAACATTCCCAGGGCCCAGGAAGCAATCCCCGAGCCAAGCTCGGGGCTCCCCCAACACTCAGTCACTAGCGGCAGGCGCGGGGACCCTGTGGAGTGTCAGGGACTGAACCCGAGCTGGCCACCTGCAAGGTAAGTGTCCTGCCCGCTGCCCTATCACTCTTCCTGCCAGAACCCCGAGGATCCCCCTCTTCCTGCTTGGGGGTTATAGCTAGTGGAGGAGGGGAGGGATTGAACGAGGGTGGGGTGCAGCCAACCAAGCATGGGGGGTCCCCGAGCCTGCCCCCCACCCCTGCTGAATCTCACATCAGCTCTGGTCGCTTCTCTACTGGCCTGTAAGCCACCAGCACTCGAACTTGGGTTTAGGAGCCCAAATTCTGCAGAGCCAAGTGGTGTTCCCGCTCACCAACTTGCTGCCAGTATCGACTTCCTTGCGGGCTTGCAGTGCTCGCTTTGCATTTCAGAAGCAGAGTGGGAAGAATCTGTAGCTAATGGGAAGTGAGCACAGCCAGTCCCGGGTGCCTCCTCAGGAGCTCGGGCCGCCTCCGACTGCGTCTTGCTCCCAGGTCCAGTCCAGCCCTCGGGCATTTGGTCTGGCATGTGGTCGGAGTGAGACTACAGCAGAGAGGCGCTCAGTGGGCATGCGACGGGCCCAGGCTCCATCCCGGCACCAACACAGTGCCCTGATGCCTGAGTGCAATCAGGAAGTCAGCCCTGAGCACTACTGGGCATGAGCCCAAAGCAAAACAAACAAAAGAGTGGTCGGCGGGGGACATGCAGCCACCAGAAGCCTGGGGGTCTCCCCTTCCTGCGTGGGGGCTACAGCTGGTGGGGAGGGCAGGGACTGAACGGGGTGAGGAAGGGGGTCCCTGAGTCTGCTCCTGTCTGCCGCTCAGGTGGGTGCCCGCGCCAAACGGAGGCCTCTCCCCGCCCCTCTCCCCACCTGCACCCGGACCCCACATACCCAGCCTCACAGGGCCCACACCGCCCACCTGGGTGCCAGGGGACAGGAGCACCCAACACTGAGCCGGCTCCCCAGGGCCTGGTGTGCGCGGTGGTTAGGGTGACACAGAGCCTGCGGGCAGTGAGAGGCCCGCGAGGAGCCAGGGGTCCCGGTGGTCTCCATCCAGAAGCGGCCCCAACCCCAGGAGTGTCCCAGGAGGGGCTGGACCGAAGGATGCCCCCCTGCTTGGAAAATAAGAGGGGCCGGGGGAGGGGGCCCTGGGTGAGTTGGATCAGCGGAACCCACCCCCAGGCTCCTGGTTTCCGCTCTTTCTCCCTCATCACTCCATACCCCTGCTTGCCAGGGTCCAGGGAGAGCCTCCCAGCACCCCCAGTAATGAGGCGAAATCCTGGGGGGATGCCCCCCCAGCCCCTAAGCTGCAGTTTCAGAGTCTGATGCTCTTGGAAGAAGGTCTGGGGTCTCCGCTCCCCACCCCCCGGAGCCTGGCCAAGAGGCCCTAGCATGGGGGTCCCCGTTTTCTGGGGACCCCCAGAGGAGGTGCAGGGAGGCGGTGCCGGCCCCCGCAGCTGGGCGGAGGAAACGTTCCAGAACCCTCTGGCTCCGCGGATGCCCGCTCGCAGATGTCCCATTTGTGTTTCATTAACGCAGCCCCGCTCCGCGGCCCCCGACCTCTGCCCCGGGAGTAATTACCTGGCGCAGCCCATCCCCTCGCCAGCTGGCTGGGGGACCCGCGCCCGGCTGCTGTCAGCCCTTTCCAGGCGACGGGCCGCGCTAGCGGGGACCCCCCTCTCCAGAAGGAAGGGGAGACCCGGGGGGAAGAAGGATGGGGGCGGTGGGAGAGATGCCTTGCGGGGGGCAAGACACCCACCAGTTTCCCACTGCCCGGCGGGCCCAGCCAGCGGATGGACGTCACGGAATTTCTTTTTCTTTGTTTGCTTGGTTTGGGGGCCACAGTCGGCGATGCTCAGGGGTCACTCCTGGCTCTGCGCTCAGGAATTACTCCTGGTGGTGCTCGGGGGACCCTAGGGGATGCCGGGGGTCGGACTAGGTCAGCGAAGCGTAAGGCAGACACCCTCCCCGCTGTGCTATCGCTCCAGCCCCGTGTCATGGAATTTCTCTGTCCTCTCTCGGTGATTCTCAGCCAAACTGAGGGGTGGTTCAATACCAGCACCTGAGGGTGCAGAGCCAGGGGGCTACCAGGCCCCCAGGCGCGCCCCCCGGTGCTGGGAATGGGGCAGAGGCCAGTGGCACTGAGGGGCCTCCAGCCTGCGCAGAGGAGCCCTGGGAGCACGCAGGGCTTTTGCAAGAACTGACAGACGGGTGTTGGGGGAGGACATCAGCTCACCCCAACCCCACCCTTATGAACCCCCGTTCCTTGGGCTCCATAACTGGGACATACAGAGAGCCACCCAGGAGGCCTTCCTGGAGGAGCCGTTCTGGTCCAGGCGCTGAGACACCCACATAGGGCGGTCCCACCCTGTGGACAGAGAGCCCAGTGAGGAATCCAGTGTGTGGCTTGAGGGTCCCCTGCCTTCAGTGGCCCTGAGCCCAAATCGGAATTCCTAATTTGTGACTGTCCAAGGCCGGGAGTCCCAGTGCCCGGAGCTGGCCCTGGGATTAATTTCCCCATCAGGCTCAGAGTGCAGTGAGGACTTGAATCCCAGATGTTCTCTTCCCGCTCTCTGCACCCAGGGGTGGGGTGGGGGAGAGACAGGGCCTGGGGGGGGGTTGTGGGCACTGAGGGCCCCCGTGACCCCGAAGCATCTCTCTCTCATCCACTCAGCATCCGTCCGAGTCTCCTTAACCGTCTTTCACCTTGAGCATTGAGAGCACCTACATGTGAGTCTACCCACTAAGGCCGTTTCTCTATTTTTTTTCTTTTTTTTGGGGGGGAGTCACACCCAGTGATGCTCAGGGGTTACTCCTGGCTCTGCACTCAGGGATCACTCCTGGCGGTGCTCGGGGGGCCATATAGGACACTGGGAATCGAACCCGGGCTGGCTGCCTGCAAGGCAAACGCCCTCCCTGCTGTGCCAGCCAGGCCTTGCACATAACGAGACTTCACCACCCTCCTCTGCTCCCTGCAGGACGTTTTCCAATGCAAAACCAGCAGCACCAAAGGTGAGAACAGAAACAAGCGTGGCCCCACCCACAGGAGCCACGGTCCAGCAGATGGGCGCTCGCTTGCCTGGCCAGCAGCCCACCCAACTCCTGTCCCTGGCACCTTAGCGTTCCCCAAACCCCAAGCACAGAGCTAGGAGTGAGCCTGACCACCGCCAGGGGTGGCCCCAAAACAAAATTAAGGAAAAAAAAAACAACAACAGCAAACCACTTCCACCTTTCTGCACCAGTTCCTATAAGTTCTGAACAGTCTGTCTTTGATGCCACACCCAGCGGTGCTCAGGGCTTACTCCAGGTTCTGAGCTCAGGGATCACTCTGGAAATGATATGGGATGCCCCGGGGATCGAATCCAGGTAGGCTGCATGCAAGGCAAGCGTCCTACCTGCTGTGCTCTGGCTCCGGCCTCCAGTTCCGGTGCTTCTGAAGCCCGGAGTTAGATGGGCCCAGCCTGGACTTGGCAGCTCGAGTCCGTCGCTGCACCCACCCCGGGGAACACTTTCCTGGCAGACGCTCCTTCCTGCGTGGGGAGAGAAGAACCCCTAGCTACAAGGAGGAGCATGAAACCGGACTCTCTCCTGCCACTGCCCGCAGCTGTGGAGGTCGGACTCCACCTGCCCCAGACACAGAACAGGAAGGAAGTGTTTGCCTCACATGCGGCAAACCCCCATTCAATTCCTGGCATCGCATGGTCACACGGCTACCACTCTGGGTCACTTTTTTGGGGGGAAGGACACACCCAGCAGTGCTCAGGGATACTCCTAGCTCTGTGCTCAGGAGGTCATTCCTGGCTCAGGGGACCACATGGGGTAAGGGCTATCGAACCCAGGCAAGAGCCCTACCTGCTGCATATCACTCTGGCCCCTAGGGGTCACTCTTGAGCACAGACTCAGGAATAGCCCCTCGGCACTCTGAGGTGTGACTCCCGACCCCCCCAAAAAAGATCCATTGCAAAGGTCTCAGGGTAGTGGAGCTCTGGGGAGCTGGGGCAGCCCCAGGCAGAGCGAGCCAGACCCAGGGGTGGGTGAAGCCTGGAACAGTAGGGCTGGAAGTCAGCCACCAGCTGGGCCCCTCTGCCCTGGCCTTGTCCGAGGAAGAAGCCCCCCACGCCCACCTCTGTCTCCACCTGCCCCGTGGCCACCTGCACGCCCCCCAGTGTCTCCCAGCTTCCCACCAGAAGGTGCTCATAGGGTTTTGTTTTTTGTTTTGCTTTGGTTTGGGGGTCACACCCGGCGATGCACAGGGGTTACTCTTGGCTCTGCACTCAGGAGTTACTCCTGGCGGTGCTCGGGGGACCATATGGGATGCTGAGAATCGAACCTGGGTCGGCCGCGTGCAAGGCAAACACCCTCCCCGCTGTGCTCCAGCCCCGGTGCTCATATGGCTTTAAGGGCTTGGTTCTTCTGACACTGCCCTCGATGACCCCAGCACAGGAATGAGACCTGTCCCCAAATCACGGTCCTCCCGGACTGAGAGTGAGGCATGTGGACCGTCAGGGGCATTGAGTTGAAGCTGGCGTCCACAGCATGGTAAGAGACACTGTGTAGACGCAGGGGACTGAGGCCACCCCAAGAAGAGTGGGGAGTTACATGGTGTGTGTGTGGGGGGGGATCCACCTCAGATTCTCACCAGCAAAGCGTGTACCCCCAACCAGTCCTCCACTAGCATGTGCCTCGCAGTACAGGAAGGCGGCTGGGGCACCAGCCTTCTCGACCCACTGAGGACCCGCGTGTGTGCAGTGTTTAGGGTGAGCTTGGAGCCTGGGGAGAAGCAGAGACCAGCCCTGCTGGGTTATCAGGGAGCCTGGGGCGGGCAGAGGGGACACGACTCACTTCCGGGCTGAACCGCAGACTCCTAGGGGGCACCCACGGGTGCTCTGGGCCCCAGGAGCCCCTCCCCGGAGCCAAGCCAGGAGCACGGAGCCCAGGAGTCTGGCCCCAGCTTTGAAATTCACAATTCCCTTTGCCCATAGAGAAGCAGAATAGGGGACCAGAGTGATAGCACAGTGGGGAGGGTGTTTACCTTGCATGCGGCCGACCCGGGTTTGATTCCCAGCATCCCATATGGTCCCTTGAGCACTGCCAGGAGTAATTCCTGGGTGCATGAACCAGGAGTAACCCCTGCGCATCACCGGGTGTAACCCCAAAAGCAAAAAAAAAAAAAAAAGGAAGAAGAAGAAGCAGAACAGGAGCTGGGGCCATAGTCCAGCAGGTAAGGTTCACACACGGATGACCCGAAGTCCATCCCTGGCACCCAGGACGGTTCTCCAAGCACCACCAGGAGTGATCCCTGAGCACAGAGCCAGAAGTAGCCCCTAAGCACTGCGGGTGTGATTCCCCCACCAAAAAGGGAGAAGGTCCTGCATGCAGGTCCTTTTCTCTCGTAGATTCTGGGTGTCGGTATGGCCCAGGGGGCCGGTGGGGGTGTATGTGTGTGTGGAGGGGTGTGGGGAGGGGGTCCTTGACTCTTTCCCCACAGAGAAGGGGCCCCTCCACCTTGTGGGGTAAGCCTGGAGTGTCAGAAACAGCCACAGGGGGGCGTCGTTCTTGGAAACACTCTTACGTGGAGTGATGGGCTCCCAGAGGGCCACGAACCTGCGATCCCTCTGCTGCGTGGCTGGACAGCGTCTGGGTGGCCACGAGGAGTGGCCACGGCCAGCTCGTACATGCCAGGCTGCCAGTAGAAAGGGTCAGCAGAGAGAGCTCCAGGAGTCACGTTCCTGGGACAGGCTCCTCGGAGCACTGTGGGGGTGACCCACCCAAATTCCCCATTTCCACGTTTCCTGGCGTGGGATGCTGAGCGCAGCCCCAGAACCAAAGTGGACGCTCAGAGAGGCAGTGCTTCTGCGTGATGTCCTCGGGGGCTGGCCCCCAGGCCCCAGATTCTGGGGATCCCTAGGGCAGGGGGCTCGCCCTGCAGGGCACAGAGGCTATGTCGCGAGCAGAGACCCCTGGGCAGGGCCCCCCACGTGTGTGATACACCTAGTGCCCCCCGACTGCATCTAGTCACCCCTCAGTGCCCACCACCACCCCCCCCAGAAGCAGTTCCTGCCCTCTGCCCTGCAGGGGCCCTGGGGGAAGGTGGGCACCCCCCAGTCGACACAGGTGGAGCCCCAGAAACTCCTCTCATTCAGAGAGTCTGGCATGCGGGAGGTTAATTCTCTTATCAAAATCGTACAAAATCCTAATTTTGCAGAGTGGCAATTTGGGGGGGAGAAGAAAAAAAAAACACCCAACCCAGCATTGGGAAAAATGGTGGTTATGCAGCGCTAGACACTGCATTCTCCGGGGATCAATTATAAAAACACTCGTTCAGCTATTTCTATTCAAATGAACACCTGAAGAGGAGGCCTCGATGGTTTTAAAGTGTGTGGATATTACTGGATAAATGTTAGTCCAATAAAAGAGATCATCATCCGCTATTTGTGTACATTTAAGTTGACACTAAAAAGATCCGGAGGAGAAGCAGCCGCGGCTTCCTCAGCCTCTCCTCCCCCCTTAACGCTTTCGGGCCCAGAGTGGCCGGCCGGGGGTCCCCCACCTCGCTCCTTCTGCTGCATCTCGTCCCCCAAGTTGAAGGGGGCCTGGTGTGAGGAGGCCGGCGCCAAGCAGGAAGGCGGCCCCCGACTCTGGTGAACATAAACTTCTGTGGCGGAGTGATGGTCCGAATTCACGACTGTCTGCAGACATGCTTCTCCTGTCTGCCTGGGGGCCAGCGCACCCCCACGCCACACACGCACACACACACACATACACGCACGCACACACACACACACATACCTGCCCAGTGGTCAGTGCATGGAGTGCGCTTGTTCAAAAGTCTACACACACACACACACACACACACACACACTAACTTCTGCCCAGTGGTCAGTGCATGGAATGCACTTGTTCAAAAAGTCTACACACACACACACACACACACACACACACACACCTGCCCAGTGGTCAGTGCATGGAGTACGCTTGTTCAAAAGTCTACACACACACACACACACACACACATGCACACACACACCTGTTCTATGTTCTCTATTTTGGGGTGGGGGGCTGACCACCCCCAGCAGTGACCAGTGGCTACTCCTAGCTCTGTGCTCAACCCTCCCCCAGGGTGCTCCCCTGTCCCCTCAATACACACGGCCTTTCTCCCTCCAAACAGGCCAGGCTGGCCTGGGGTTCCCAGAGAGGGGACAAGGGCACTTCATATCCAGTTCCCAGACACGGGATCGGTCACTTGTACCCCCAGGTTCCAGCTCTTGAGCCCCTGAAGTCCAGCGGCCCCGATGTGGCGAGCACTGACACCCCACCACCACCAGACAGGGTGCCTGCCGGGTTCGAGGGTCTAGGGAGTCCCCCTGGGCCCCTCACCCACCCGTAGGGGACAGCACCCCGTGCCAGGCACTCCCTTCGCAGACGGGGAGACTGAGGCAGTCAGAGAAGCCACTGGTCAAGGACACCCAAGCTGGGGTGTCTTGCCTGACAGGGGCGCCCAGTCCACAGAGCAGCAGGGCACACACACACTGGGGTACACACGCACCAGTGCGCACATGCACCAGGGCACACACACCAACATACACACACACCAGGGCACACACACACCTGGGTACACACACACCAGGGCACACATGTACCAAGGCACACACACATACCAAGATACACACACACACCAGTGCACACATGCACCAGGGCACACACACATACCAAGATACACACACACTAATGCACACATGCACCAGGGCACACACGCACCAAGGCACAGACTCACCTGGGTACACACGCACCAGGGCACACACACACCTGGGTACACACACACATTGGGGCACACACGCACCTGGGTACACACGCACCAGGGCACACACGCACCAGGGTGCACACACATCAGGGCACACATGCACCAAGGCACACACACCAGGGCCACACGCACCAAGGCGCACACACACCAGGGCACAGATGCACCTGGGTACACACACATTGGGGCAACACGCACAAGAGTACACACACACCGGGGCATACATGCACTGGGGCACACACGCACCAGGGTGCACACACATCAGGGCACACACGCTCTGGGGCACACAAGTACCGAAGAACACACACACCAAAGTACACACGCACCAGAGCACACACGCACCAGAGCGCACACGCACCAGAGCGCACACACGCCGGGGTACACACGCACCGGGGCGCACAGCCCTGGGGCCAACACGCACCGGGTCCCACGGGCACCGGGGCCGCAAGCACGCCGGGAGCAGGGTGACCCCGCGGGGCCAGGCGGGCGCCCCGGGAGGCAGCGGCGGGCCCTGGGCCGGCTTCCACCGCCGCCGCCGCCCCCTCCCGCGCCCCCCACCCGGCGCGCGCGAGCGGCGGGGAGCCGGCAAGAATGAATCGGCGCCGCGATTTCTTTATAACTTTCCTCAATGTTCTGCTGATTGCGGGCTCGGCGGCAGATGTGGTCCGCTTAATGACGCGGAGCCGAGCCGCAGCCCCTAATCCCTAAATGAACTTCTCTCTAAATAGATGCAGGGGACGCGATATAAACCCTGCGCCCCCAGCTCCAGGCGCCCCGCGGGGAGGAGGAGACGCGCGCCTGGAGACGGGCGGAGGGGGTCCGCCGAGCTGCCTGCGGTGACCCCGGCTGTCCAGGGGAACCGGAGGGGCATCCCCGGGAGCCCGCGGGGGACACAGGGAAGCCCCCACCTCGCACCCAGCCAGTGCCTGCCCGCGGTGCCTCTCCCCGCCACTCGCCTCTGCAGGGACCGCCCAGTGTGGTTCGGAGTTTGGGCCACCACACCCAGCAGTGCTCAGGGCTGACTCCTGGCTCTGTGCTCAGGATCACCCTGCGGGGTGGGGAGGGGGGTCGGGGGGCAAGGATCGAACCAGGGTCGGTACATGCCAGGCAAGTGCCTAAACTGATGGTCCGAGTTTGGAGTTCTTCGAAGTCTGTGCTCGCCGCCAGGGGACAGGGGCCCCACGGGCAGCCCACGGGGAAAGAGGGGCCCAGAGGAGGCCTGTGTGCTGCGGGCCGGCCATAAGTCTGGGTGCTGAGGGGCGGGGTGACCAGCCTGGAGAGGGGGCCGCTGACCCTTGTCCCTCGGGTGATGCGGATGAAGAGTCACTGCGGCCACGTGGGCGCAAGGGGTGGCGAGTTCCGGCTCCAGCCCCAGAGACAACAGGGCAAGCTCAGTGGTGGTCAGCCACCGGGTCGGTGGGGGTCGGTGCCGCCTGTGTCCCCAGGGCCAGAGCTGCTGGAGAGAGGGAGAGGGACCTCACAGCGCCAGCACCCAGGCAAGACGGGCGCTGGAGCCGCCTCCTGGAGCCGAGGATTGGGGCTGCGTGGCGTAGACCTGGCACCAAGGGCACTCGGGAGTGGCCGCGTTTATCAGGGAACACGTGAAGAGCTGGCGTGTGCCGTCGTTGCTCATCCGTATCCAGCCCGAGACGCTGAGCAGAACCCCACCCACCCCAAGATGCTGAGACCCCTACACACAGACACACACAGAGACACAGACACTGGAGATGGTGAGCACAACCCCACCCCCACCCCAAATGGCCCCAAGATGCTGAGACCCTTACACATAGACACACACACACACACACACACACACACACACACACACACCGGAGTTGATGATCACAACCCTACCCCCACTGGTTGAGATGCTGAGACCTCTACACACAGACACAGACACAGGAACAGACACAGACACACAGACACACACACACACTCCGGAGATGGTGAGCACAACCTTACCCCCACCCCCCTGGCCCCGAGATACTGAGGCCCCTCCACACAGACACACAGACAACACACACACTCTGTAGATGCTGAGACACACAGACACACACACACCCTGTAGATGCTGAGCATAACCCCACCCCACCTGGCCCCGAGATGCTGAGACCCTATACACAGACACACACACACACACACACACACACACACACACACACACACACGTAGGCTCAGACACAGAGACAAACAGACAGACACACACACACACACCAAAGATGGTGAGCACAACCCCACCCTGACAAAGTGTGATGCCTACACAGATCACAGACAGACAGACACCCATGGGCTTCCCAGAAAGCATCTGCAGGGATGCAGCAGAGGAGGGGGGGGGGCTGTCACAGAGCCAGACAAGGCCACAGGGCAGGAGAACACAGCAGCTGGGGTGTCCACCTTGCCCGCGGGGCACAGCACCCTCACTGGCATGTGGCACCCTGGGTCAGTCCCCAACACCCTCATGGTCCCCCAGCACTGCCAGGTGCGCCCTTCCCCCACTGCTCAACAAAGGACAAAGCCCCCCACATGCCCGAGTCTGGCTGCCAGCCTGGCTGGTGGGCTGGGGGTCTTCTGGGGGCGGGGCCCAGTCGCATTAGAGGGCCGGGGAATGGAGGGATCTGATGGTACGAAGCGGGTGGGCAGCAGAGGGCCGCTGCCCACAGGCCAAGCACAAAGCCCAGAGGACCCGGGCTGGTCTGTGCTTCTCCTCCGGGGACCCTGGCCCATCTTTCTGGGGAAACTGAGTTTCAGAGAGCATCCCTGGCCCATCTTTCTGGGGAAACTGAGTTTCAGAGAGCATCCCTTCCCCATCACAGGGCCTGCTCTGGCCCTGCCCTGCATATTCCCTCTGAGGCTGGGTACCAGGACCCTCGGGTTCTGCTGGGACCACGCCCTGTCCCACAGCCTGGGCAGAGGGTGGGAGGACCCTGTGCTTTAACTGCCTACCTAGGGGGCAGGGATAACAGAGCGGGCAAGGTGCCTGCCAGGCACGCAGACCAGGCTCAAGCCCTGGTACCACTTATATTTAAAAAAAAGGGGGGGGGGGCTGGAACCATAGCACAGCAGGGAGAGCATTTTGCCTTGCACGCAGCCGACCCGGGTTCGATTCCCAGCATCCCATATGGTCCCCCGAGCACCACCAGGAGTAATTCCTGAGTGCATGAGCCAGGAGTAACCCCAGTGCATTGCCAGGTGTGACCCAAAAAAAGAAAAAATAAATAAGAAAGGGGGGGAAATCAGATTCTAATAAAAGTCTTAAGGAGAGGGAGGGGTTATTTTTCTAGTACTATGAATCTGTATTACCGCTATCCTAAAAAATAAATTCCAAATAGCTACAAATTTGTCTAATGACACATTTATTCACAATTCACATATTTACATCCTGGTGCTAAGATTATATATGCAACACAAAGAACCAAGTTTTCCTCCCAATAAATTTATAGATGCTAATTTCTATTTTACCTTTTAAGAGACATCATGCATCATTTTAATCTGATTCCTCTCAAGGCACTTCTGCTACAGAGGTTTTTAGTAAAAACTTTCTCATTTTTGCAGGGGAGAGGGTGGTGGTTGGGTCACAGGGGCAGCGCTCAGCTGTACAGCTGACCGCCCAGGAGTCACTCCAGGCGTGCGTAGGGGACCATACGGGATGCAGGGATCCAAACCTGGGTGGGTCATGTGCAAGGTAAACACTCCCCCCAGGGTCTTATTGCTCTGGCCCCTTGTAAAAATTCAGCAAATGTCTTTAGACAGAGCGTGGCACCGTAATTCCTGAGCGACCTGCTGTAATTCCTATTTGCTGCATTTCTAGTTTGCTTTTGTGGGTTTTTTTTTTCGGGTCACTCCTGGCTCTGCACACGGGAATTGCTATGCCCAGGAAACCATATGGGATGCCAGGAATCGAACCCAGGTCAGCTGCATGCAAGGCAAATGCCCTCCCCGCTGTGCTATCACTCCAGCCCCAACTTGCTGCATTTCTGAGTTCAACACTGTATACAACTTTTTGAAGGTTCTTCTGTATTAGGGGGTTAAAAAGCAGGACCTTTCCCCCCACCCGTTAGTTGGGGCCATGCTGGGGGCCGCATGTGTGTGGTCTGGTGTGTGACGTGGGACGTCTATGACCCTGGGGACGGCTAATGGGCGACCACCCGTAGCACAGGCGATGGTCCTGGCTGTGGAGCGGCTGTGGTCCCAAGGACCAGGGCCAGCGGAGGCCACCTGTGCTGGGGACTACAACTCCCAACCCTCCGGGGCAAGGCAGATGGTTTTGCTCAGTTCCCAAGCCTTGGGCAGGCACCAAGACCTCAGCCTGCATGTCTCTGGCTGGGTCGACATAGGGTCCTGCTCCAGGCAGACTCGCTTCCTAGGCTGAGGCAGCTGACCCGGATGGAGCAGGTCAGGCTTGTTTGGGACCAGGGAGGGCTCTACAGGTTGGAGGATGTTTTGGATGCTGGACACCTGGGTCCAGGGTCCAGGGCCCAAATCTGCGCTGTACCCTGAACACCACAGGAGGGATCCCTGAGCCCCGCTGTGAGGCAGCGCCCTGGGACAGTATACACCATCCCAGTGCCCAGGGATCTACCTAGACACCCAGGCTCACGTAACCATTCTTGGGCAAAAAAGGGGGTCCCAAGTAGGAGTTTAAGCAGCCCTGGTCTAAGCCCGTGTCCTTCCCCTGCCCCCCCCCCCCACACACACATAAGACATTGTAAACCAACCTGGCAAGTCCTCTTCTGAAGAATCCAAGTTTCAGGCAAACCGACAGTGTGAACTGAATTCTCAGTTCTGACATCCATCCCCTGCCCCCTGTCCCCCCCAACCCCCCAGCGCATCTCATCCGCCACACCCCTTCTCTGACCATTCCCATGGGCCCGTCCCTGTCCCCCCTGGGCTCCGGGCTGGCAACCCAGCACTTCTGGAACACAGGCCTCGGCGCCAACTTGACGCAACCGGGGAATGATCCTGCCCACCAGCCTCAATTTTTTAGTCTGCAGAAATCAAGTTGATTTTGCTTCTCTCCCACTGACATGGGAACCTTGAGTGGGTTTCCCAGCCCAGCCCAGAGATGAGTCCCAGTAAAGCAGAACCAGGCTCCGAGCCCGAGCGCGGTGTGTCTGCCTAAGAAGCCGTTTTCCTGCCTGTGATGGTGATGGAGGTGTGGACACCTCTGGGCAGGGCCTGCTGCCGCCAGCCACTCCCTGGACAGTGGGACCCGAGTCTGTCTCCCGCCACCCATTATCAAGGCAGGGCCTGGGGTGGAGCCTGACGCCAACCTTTCCTCCCTGCTCTAATCCTGTTCCACTTTCTATTAGGAAGGCAGCTTCGGGAAATGAGGGAAGGAATGGGAGTTGGGGGGATGGGGCGTGTCCTCACAGCCAGGACCTTCTGTGGCTTCAGAAGCCAAAGGCTTAACTCGACGCCCACCAGCCTCAATTCCGAAGTCTGCAGAATTCAAAGGTGATTTTGCTTCTCTCTCCCACTATTATGTGGGAACCTTGAGTGGGTTAAGGGACGACCACTCACACCAACTTAGAGAACATTTCAAGAAACTCAGCGGCGAATGGTCAGCTGGAGTGATTTGCAAGTGATTTATATCCCGTTGATCCGACACACACCGGCCTCAAATGGCATCTCTGAGATGCAGCCTTCTTCCCATGAAGACGATGGTCACTGAAGCTCAGACTCGTGGCCTATTCTAACGACCTACCTAAGACATAACCTTATTAGACAAAACTCAAGTCCTGGGCAAACTCAGAAGCGCCAAAGCTAAGACCAGGTTGTGGCAGCTCTGGTCTTAGAATGTCAGCGGACAACCCCTCCCTAAGGGACAGAAAAGGACAGAAAAGTCTCTCTTCTTTAAGCCTGATCCTCAGGCGTCCAAGGGATGATGTGATGGTCAATGCGGCTGGTCTTTCCAAGACGTGCCAAGCTTGAGATGACTTAGCACCCTATAGAATTCATGCCACAAAGTCTAACCCCCACCTCTGATTTCCAAGGGACCCCAACCACGTTGGCAGAGGAAGATCCTGGGGAGTTATGTTCTGAGTTTCTGACGTAACCTTCTATTTCCTTTTCCTCCTGATTTTATTGGTTTTAAAAAAATCACATTCTGGGCTGGAGAGATTTGCAAGCGGGTAGGGCGTTTGCCTTGCATGCGGCCGACCCGGGTTCAATTCCCAGCATCCTATATGGTCCCCTGAGCACCGCCAGGAGTAACTCCTGAGTGCATCGCCAAGTGTAACCCAAAAAGAAAAAAAAAAAAAACATATTCGAAGTATTTCCAAGTTGATGCCACTTCAAGCCCGTCTGGAAATGGGAAAACGTCAGCCTTTCCTACCACCCCCTTTGCTTGGTGGTCAAACTGAAAGCTGTTCACGAAGGAAGCACCAAGCATGAGGTGCTGAACAGCACCCAGTTCCAGTCCCGACCAGGAAGGCTGCTGGGGAGCAGGGGAGGATGGAGCCGCTCGGAGCACAAACGGAGCCTCCAAGAACAGCCTCTCCACCAACGGCCAATACAGAACCCTCGGACGGCTCGCTATGAAGGTTCCAGAGTCCCTGGAGCTGTCCAGCTCCAAGACGAGCAAGATGTCCAGGATGCAAATTAAGCACCAGCAACGCACCCAAGTGCTCTGGCACTACCTTGGGGTGTGGGCTTCAGGCAGAGCTCTGGCCGCTAACCACATCCCAGCCCAATTTCGCTGAGGATTTTAGTGACCTACTGTGTAATGTCTCGTGTGTGGAAAGTGCATTGATAGAAAGTCTGCTTTGTAGAGAGCACTGGGGAGGGCTGGAGTGATAGTACAACCGGGAGGGTGTTTGCCTTGCATGCCGCCGACCGGATTCGATCCCCGGCATCCCATATGGTCCCCAAGCACCGCCAGGAGTATACCCTGAGCATCTCTGGGTGTGGCCCAAAAAGAAATGGGGTGGGGGAGGGAAAACTCTGGGGAGACTAATCCATAATTCTGGGGGAATTAATCTATGGTTTTACAGCTCAATCTGTGAAGGCTACCTGTCACGAAAAATATGGATCCCGGCTCTTCCCTGTCAAGGGCAATGGTTGAGACAGTCTTGGACACAATTATAGGCTGCACTAAGCTCTTGAAACTCTGAGGTGATAGATGATCATGAACTTACATAGAAGCTTTTGTGGCTTTTATTTAGGGGCAGTGAGACAGCAGGTCGGGTAGAGCACTTGCCTTGCACACGGCCAATGCGCTTCGATGCCCGGCATCCAAATGGTCCCAAGTGATCCCTGAGCACTGCCAGGTGTGGCCCAGAAACAAAAAAAAAAAAACCACGACCAATAAAATATTCTCCTTCAAAAGGTAAAAAACCATAAAACTTATTACAGTTCAAAATTATAGCCAAATCTGTATCTTGAGAGTGCCAGAAATTCCAGCGTGCTATCCAAACGGCCACACAGAACAATTAATAGCTTAACTGAATGCCAACAGCTGAAGCGTCCTGGCAGTGACAGATGAGAAATACATGATTACAATCATTAAGACTAAGATGCTAAATATTCCATAAACCAACAAATTCACAGCAACCAGTACTTTCTTCCGACTTGCAGGCTTAACTTTGCAAAGACTATTCACTAGGGGGGAAAAAAAATGGGCTTGCTAATAAAATCTAGTTTATTTTCAAAACCAAGCCTTTTAACTAAACCAAACTGAGTAGTCAAGAATTCTGAAAAATCCTTTTCTTTTCCAGTTGGCATGCCTCTCTGCCTCGCTAATGGATCTGTCCCGAGCATTCCACGGACTTCTGGGTAGAAGCCGGGCGAGTCCAGTCCGGCCACAGGGCTGAGGTGGCTTCGGTACAAGGGCAGCCCAGCTCCTCTTAATAGCCTTGGCAGCGAGTCTAGGCACGGCCGCCGCTCTGCCGGGGGTGGCTTTCTTGGCTGTGAGGCAGATCGTGCCCTCTGTCACTCACGGGGAGCAGCTCTGCCCAACTGTCTCTTTTCAACAACTTTATCATCAATCTCTTTATTAACAGCTCCACTGCAGTCAGAAAACGCAAACAAGGACCCACTCTTGTGCCAGATTTCTGGAAATCACATAGCACCAGGCAGCACACAGTGTGAAAGTTTGTAAGGAGGGTGCTGTGCCAAGCGGGAGACAGCAGCCACAGGAACGGGCTCAAAGTTGGGACATTTTACATTTAAAACACACATACCGACGTTCTTATGCCCAAACCGGCAAAGAACCCGAATATCCACGTGTGTGTGTGTGTGTGTGTGTGTGTGTGTGTGTGTGTGTGGTGAGGGGGCCAGTTCTGGCATAAGATCCTTTTATCTCCCAGAGAATTGTCTGGCATTTTGATCATTCTTCTACAGCAAAAAATAATGCCAAAAAAATTAGTTTTGTAATAAGTGACATTATTAGAAAAAGACTGAGCTACATGTCTGCAATGAGCTGTAAGAAATCTATAAAATGAAAGTTTTTGAATTATTCAAATTATATATTTTCAGCATGAAATCTGTTGAATCAAAAAATAGCATCTTACAAATTAAAGGAAAGGCTTCTTAAAAGTCTTGTCAAGTATTGAGACTTACTTAAAAAAAATGAGGCCATAACCACATGACTAATATAAAATTAAAAACAACAAAGTTAGTAAAACTTAGCACATTGAACTATTTCCAAATACTGAGATGCACGGTACTTAGTACTATTCTATCATCTTAACCTTAATTACACTATACTTAGCCTGAGTCAGGCTTTTATCCTCAACTACTTCCCCTTTAACCTGTTTGGTATTTCAATCTATTACTACAATTGTTGGGAAACTATTCAGTAGCATACCATTTTTACGCTGGGAAAATATGCAATAAAACGCATTTTTAAAATGTCTTTAAATATCTGATACTATATATAAATGAATTATAAGTGTTCCAAATAATGCATTTTGCTGTGTCCATATCTTAGATCAACACACAATCTAAGATATCTGATATTTTAATATTATTAGATAATACCGACAGGTTAGATAGTATCTACTATCTTAGATGAACATGCATCAATTCTGCAGCCAAAAGTCAATGACCACTGGCAAGTCCAAGGCCGGGGGGCCTGCTTTTGAGGGTAGCAAGAGCCCGCTTACCCGACAACATAAAACAAAACCAACGAGGCATTTGTGTTTCCCTGGGCACGGTGTGTAGAGGAGTTAACACAAGTTCATCCTCTGGAAAAAAAAAAAGGGAACAAAAACAAGTCTAAATCGGGTGGGGAAGGTTTCTAATTTTGATTAAGGGCGTTACCTGGTGCCTCAGACACAGCACAGCGAAGCTTGAAAAAGTCTACACACAGGCGGTCGGCGCTGCTGGTGTAGCAAGAGACACTTTCCTCCCTACCCGAGGATTTAAAAAATGCTCAAAATAGGCGGAAAGCATTGTAATATTTACTGAATATTAAGGCAAGAGTATTTTCAAAGTTAATATTTTAAACAGTAGATGGTCAAACTTGAATAATACTGTGCCCTCTGTAGATATATTTTTTATCTCGAAGTGTGAAGCATTTAAAAGAATAACTGGAGAGGAGGAAAAGAAGGCGTAAGAATTGCAATCACAACCTTTCACACAAATGTGCGCTTTCTGAAATGCAAACTTCAAGACAGCCTTAATTCGAGCCGTGCAAGGAGAGGTCTGTTCAGAGAGGGGTAGGGAGAAAAAATGTACTCAAAAATTACATCTCTTTCAGTAAAATGTGTGTATGGTTTGGTCGGCTGCAATGACTTTCACGTCCCAGAATATGGAGACAAAAGCCTGTCTCTGAGGAAGAAAAGCTTAAGTTGAATGACTTCCCAAGTATATAATATCACTTCTAGTCTGAAGTACATACAATCACTTCTGAAATACATGGCTCAGAAATAATTATGCCATCTTTCTTGGTGCCAATAAAGCTATATAAAATGTCACAAGAATTTTTAAACTGATAAAGTATAAAGGACGCATAAATTGATCCTACAAATATGAGACAAAAAACTACTACACAAAATTAAACAGTTCTTTCCTTTATCTGACTGAAGGTCATGTTTATTATAGAATATAATTTCATTTACCGCGTTCAAGTCTGAGTTAAGACAGCATAGCATTCATTTGTAATTTTCATCTGAAGAAAACCTAACGGAATGAGAATGAAAATTTTTTTTTCTTACAAATGAAATACAATTCGGGCTTAAAGGCAACCAATTCCCCTTGAACTGTCATTTTAATACAAGTAAGACAGGGAACAGTATATCCAAGGGATTATTCAATGCCTTTTAAAGCAGCCGGTTTATCTTTTTCTTTAAATGCATCTAAGCACACTAACAGTTAATGTTCCCAGGGCTTGTTCTGCAAGTTTGTGTATGTTAATGATTTATCCTTTCATAGATCAATTACTATTTGGAGCTGCTGATCATTTATTGCCACCTTGAGTGCAGCCAGAAATACTACTACTCGGAGCTTTAAACACTTTTACATGTGGAGAGGAAAAAAAGGGTGTTAATTAAGAAAATACAAACTTTATTTTTGAACACACCCAGAGCCACAAGATATTACTTCCAATTTCATATGCATAGATTAGATATAAATTTTCTTTTTTTCTCAATTATCTCACTCAGCAAAAGCATGAAATGCCAGGAGGTCACGGAGAGGCTAGAACCCTCATGTTTGAGTCTCAGGAGGCAGAGCAGGGTCTAGCAAGCCCCACTCTGGAAGTGCTAATAACAGGACCATTTTTCTCTTTGGCCAGCAGCCTCCGCAGTTTTGAATACAAAGCTATTCCACAGCAGAGACAGAATTCTACATCTAAGCAGGTATTAGGATGGGCACTGCAGGAGCAGAGCTGCCTGGCCGTTAGATAATGGTCTTCTTCGTAGGGGTCCCGCCCATCTCCTCAAAACAGCGAGGGCTACACACCCCGTCGCTGGCCTCCGTACGTACTGAGGAGTGCAATCAGCAATGCTGAGCAAGACGGGGTGCAGAGCAAAGTCCTATCTGATCTGGGCGTAAAGAGAAACAGGCCTCCTGGCAGCTGGGGGCTATGCTCCTGAATCCACTGAAAAAGCAACAGCGCCACCTGCTGCCGAGAGAGGAGACGGCGGGCCCGCAGGCTGGCCGGGTCGGACCGCGCAGGTGCGACTGGAGTCGGTCGTGGCCGCTGAAAGGCATCGGTAGGAAGTGTGCAGTGTGTTCTTAAGTGAGGGTGAATGGGAGCAAAACCAAATGTCCAGTAGCGTGAGGCATGAACCATAGTTCAGTTTCCGCTGATGGCACAAACGAACCCTACACAACTATCTGTGCTCTCACAGCCACACGACGAACTGGAAGGAAAACCAATTTTATCACACACGCCAAGAAAAAAAAAAAAGTCAAGGAATTGTGCTGTTTTTTTTTTATTGTGTTTTCAATGGAGAAATACATCATCTGTTTACAAAATAGCTCTTGAAAAATACAAGGAGTACAGATACTATAAAACAAAGCAAACTCCAGTCATGAGACACTACGGACGTCATGCGAAAGCAACAGTCTGATCCCCAGGTTATGAAAACTAGAATTAAAAAGTCACTACACAAAAAAGGTCCAAGTTTCCAGCTTGGCAAAACTTGGGTGCAGTTACATGAAACGTTTAATAAACTGAATCCCCCCCTCCCCCCCGTGTGTAAACAAAATGACAAGACGAAATCTGTGCCTGGCAATTTCAATCTAACTCTGAAGCTACACGGAACACAGACACCTCGTCCACTTCACCTGTCGGGCTGAGCAGGTCTCTCAGGTGGCGGGAGCAAAGGCAAGGTGACTGTGCAGAGAGCAAAGAGGTGGGACCAAGATTGTGGACGGGACAGGAAGAAGCATGGGAAAAGAAACCTCGATTAATGCAGAGCCTAAGGGGGAAGACTACACTCCAACTCTGGAAAATTAATTTAGAGGGGCGGGGGCAGAGTTCAAGGAACTGCAGCTGAACATGAAATATGCACATAGGATAAGGATGGCGCACAATGGAGGGTTCGGAAAACATGCTCGTCAGAGAACTCGGCTAGGGCTGCTTCGTCCAGATTAAGAGAAGAGGAAGTTTAGCAACATCTGGCATCCCTCGAACTTCCCATGGTGAATGCTGTACTGCTCGATTATGAGGAATGAGGAGCTGCTAATCTATTGGCAGAATGAAACAAAATGAAAAAGGAGTAGGGAGCTGACTAGAAATGATTTTTAAAATGTTTCTAACATGTAAAAAACCATTTTAAAAATGAAAACTGGTTTAAACTCTGGGAGAAAAATGCCTTTTTCCCTACGCTGAAAATGGACAACTCTGATACGGACAGGAGTTTTGTGGAGGGTACAAAATTCCTCACGCTTAGAGACCCAGTGACCATCCGAGACGGGTGTGTTACACAGGCATCAGCGTTTCCGCCGCAGGAACAGAACGTAGTGTCCCATGTCATGAGGCCACAGGGCCACCGGTTTCATGTCATGGCTTAAGGAAATACTGGCATTTTGTAGTTTATGAAGTTACGTCTGGCCTTAAGCAAACAAGCAAAAAGGAAAAAAGGGAAAAGAAGCAAAAAGCCTTGTTTCAAGGACGACATACCGAAGGCAAAAAGTATACAGAGCTTTTCAATAAGCTCAAAGAAAAGTATTTGCTGGCTGATCGCTGATTTGTATGCATTCTAAAACAATTCTATAAATAAAACAAATATATCATTTCTTAATCATGACCCCATCAAAACCAAGTATTTCCTAATGACTCTTTCAGTGTCAATTCTATGTTCCCTTGAGTGGACACTTCATTGGCCTGGGTTCCAGGACTGGCCCAGACGGACTCGGGCTGCTCTCTGGAGCCCAAAGCTCACCGCTGCACAGTGGGGCCCAACTTGGAAGACTAATGGTGAATAAAATCCCTCAAGGAAAAATGAAAATCCATCAAGCTGAAAATCTAAAATTAGTTCTACTTTCTAATAAAAAAATTACATAAAAGTGCATCATCAGAATAAGGAATTCTTATGCCAGTTTGTATTGCAAGATTCTAAACAATGCATCAAGCATAACCCAATCCAGATGTAAATTATGGACACAAATATCGCTTGAGGCTTTTTTGGGGGTGCTTTTTTTAGTTTTGTGTGTGTGTGTGTGTATGCTTTTTTTAAAAAGGCAGTAATTTTTGAAATAGTTAATGCAACTGTTGCTAACACAATAATAATAGTACTCCTGGCTTCACATACTAACCTGGACTTCCGATCAAGTGCTGATTAGCCCAGTAAAGGAGGTCACCCAGAAAAAAAAAAAAATTCCACTCCCACTCATGTCTAGTCTTGTCCCCTCCATTCTCCTTTTTTTTTTTAAGCATTTGAAGACAACAGGTTGAGTTGGCAGATATTGTTTATGGACCCCTGAGGTGGTTTTTACCGATTCAATCTCAGTTTTATTGAATTCTTGATAACAGGAATAGGATTTGCAGGGAGAGCAGGGATATCAGAAAGGTCTGTACTGGATGTTTTCTGAGAACAAAAGCAAAGAACACAACATTGCTCACAGTAACGTACAAAATTCACTTCCCACTGCTTTGCTTCCTAGGAAATGGATGGCATCACAAAAGAGGTATCAAATATTTAAATAACGTCTAAAATGGTATCAAAATGGCAAATAACGTGACTACTGCTATATGAAACTAGTCTGTATTTGCAAAATATTTCAAATAATTAGGTAGGAATATTTTAGCAACATGTAGAAAACTAATTTCAAATACACCTTGTAGAAACACATACCTTTCAGAAACCCCCATCAGGTATTATTAAATCGTGAAGTTTCTGCGAAGCTGAACTAACAGTTCCACTAGCAGCTGCTGTTATTAACTGCGACTGAAGCACCCCCAAGTGGCAGAACACTTGAAGTTCACCTCAGACACAGTTCTTTTCTGACACTTTAAATCATAAAACAAAATCTATACAACTGAGCAGTAAGTTCTTCTAAACTTAGGGGAAGTTTTAGAATGTTAACAGTCAGAAAACAGATGAAGTATTTTTCAAATGTTTTACAAGAATTTCAGAGTAATCAGTACCCAGCTTCAACTGTGAAAGGTCAAACTACACACAGTTCTTCCCGAAGATCCTATCATTTCATATATAAATATTTCAAGTTTATCTTAAAAAAATAAGGCTTTCTCGTTGACAACAGGCCAGCATTATATATAATCAGCACCTCAGAAATGAACAAGGTCCTTATTATCACCAAACAGAATTAATGTTTTCAACCCACATAATTTTTTTTTCTCTAGGTAACTCTACAAATTTTTTTTTTTTTTTTGGCTTTCTGGATCACACCCGGCGATGCACAGGGTTTACTCCTGGCTCTGCACTCAGAAATCACTGCTGGTGGTGCTCGGGGGACCATATGGGATGCTGGGAATCGAAACTGGGTCAGCTGCGTGCAAGGCAAACGCCCTCCCCGCTGTGCTATCTCTCCAGCCCCTCTACAAATCTTTTAATTAGAAGGAAAACTTTATCCTGACTCTGCGCTCGGGAATTACTCCTGGCAGGGCCTAGAAGCACATGGAAGGTTGGGGACTGAACCTGGGTCGGTCATCTGCAAGGCAAGCTCCCCACCCGCTGTACTGCAGCTCTGGCCCCAGAAGGAAGATGTTAGAGGCCAGAGAGAGATCGCTGGTACGGGAGGTTAAGTTGAGGGCCTCACATCTGGCTGATCCCAACTCGATCCCTGGCACTACACACAGTCCTAAGCAACACTGGAAGCGGACCTAAGCACAGAGTTAGGACTGGACCCTATCTCCAGGTCTTGTGCAGAAAAAGAATTTAAACAAGAAAAAAGCAAACTCATGCCAAATACCTAGAAGGCTTTAAATAAGTGCTCCCGGCAGTAGCTCAGAGGGCTGGAGTGTATGCCCTATGTGTACGTCAGGCAACAGGACGAACGCCAGCCTTACAGGAATGGCCCCATGCCCCTGCACAGAGGGTCTCAGCACTAAACCTTGAGGCCTGCAGTGCCAGTCCAACTATACTGGGGGTGGGCAATCTGGGGGCCCTCAAGCACTGCTTGGGAGGCCTAAAATATAAAAATAAAGTGAAATGAAACAGACAGAAGGCAAAAAAAAAAAAAAAAGCAACGTGATCAATCGAGAAGTATCCCTAGGTAGTACACTTGTTTTAAATTTTGGAGATGTTATCAATTTACTGTGTTCTTTAAGGGTTACATTACTTTGATACCTTATCAGTTTGACCTAGACCTTGGTGTTCATAAAACCTGAACGGGTTCAAGAATACAACTAAATTATCACTGTCACTAGTGGTATTTTCCATCACTGTCATCCTGTTGTTCATCGATTTCCTCAAGCCAGCACCAGTAACGTCTCCATTCATCCTAGCCCTGAGATTTTAGCAGGTGCCACATTGGAGGCTCTTTCAAGGATCAGGGGAATGAGACCCATCATTGTTACGGGGTTTTGGCATATCGAATATGCCACAGGGAGCTTGCCAGGCTCTGCCGTGTGGGCAGGATACTCTGGATAGCCTGCCGGGTTCTCCAAGAGCGAAAATTAGACAACTAAAACATAAATAAAGGTTTAATAACTAATTTTAAAAGATTCAATATAAAAATTATATTCCCGTGCCTGCTACATGCACGGAAATATAATTTTCCAGGACAATAAAACTCAAAAAAAAAAAAAGGTTACAAATGAGCTATTAAAAAATTAGGTGAAAAGACAGAAATTATTAAAAAATAAAAAGATCAGGGCACGCGCGAGAGAGAGAGTCCAGTGGGTAGGGGTTGATACCTGGGACCACAAATGGTCCCTTGACTTCCACCAGGAGTGATCCCTGAGCACAGATCCAGGAGAAAGCCCTGAGCACCACTAGGTGTGGCCAAAAATCAAAACCAAAAGAGAGAAAGATCACAGAGCCAAAGAGAAGTTAAAGGCGCTGAGGTGCTAGGCTTGCCTGCCTCGTGTTGCATACAGAGCCCCAAATAAATACTGCCAGAAGTGACCCAAACCCTCTCCTGAAAATAAATTAAAAAATAAAAAGATCCTACTAACCTTACAAGAGAACCCTGAAAAAAATTTTACTTTTCATAATTTATGTGCGATTCTTACCTATAAAAATAAACTCTTTGTATGAAAACTGTAGATCAGTGAGGATTTAAATAACTTAGACTTCCCATAACGTAAAAGGGATTAAGCTATAGCATATCCACAGTCCAAAATAATGGTCCCACTGAACTTAACCTTGAAACTACAAAAAAATACATTGGTAGGCTAGGCAGGCGATTACTCTCACAGTGCGCTGACCTCCACCCACGCATTCCAGCCGGCACACTCATCTCAGAACATCTACCACGCTCTCCTGCTTTTTGCCCTCAGTACCTGCGAGGCCAACAGAGAAGCCGCTGTCTGAATAGTTTCTGAGTGAGTTGTACTTGTCTCTGTATCGAGCTGTTCCTGTGGGACAAAGAGGACAAGGGAGGAGAAGACTTTAAGAAGAACAACAAAACCATGCTGGCAGCCAATAAAGACGATCTGGGGAGACAAAAGTCGAGAAACATGTGACTGAAAGTATCACTACCCCTAGACAGAGGTTATTTTACCGCGAGAGGTTATCGTACCGCTAGTTCAAAATTTTCATGATTTCCAACTAACTTCAACTTCTTCGTCGTAAGCAAAAGTAATTAAAGTCACAAACAGGTACATTATGAAACGCTGTCTGGAGGAAAAAAACTAACAGAACACAAGCTCCAGGTTTCTTCATTATACAACTAAGTAGCCACTGTTCAATAAAATTAAAGCCGAAACCTTCTTCAGCGTCTTTTATTAAAAGTAGAAAATGTCAGGGCAGCAGAGACAGTACAGCAATTAGTATTCTTGCTTGTACACAGTCAACCCAGGCCTGGTCCCTGGCACCCTATCCTGGGTGGTCCCCAGAGCCCTCCAGGAGAGATCTCTGTGACAGAGCCAGGAGTAAATCCTGAGCATCACAGGGTGTGACTCAAGAATAAATAAACAAAAAAAAAGTAGAAAATCGCACTAAAGCATCTCTCCTTCCTTAAGATCCCTTCCTCCTCCCAAATAATGCACAGGGCCATAGTGATAGTCCAGCACACAGGGGATTTGCCTCGAACGTGGCTTGGATCTCCTGCACCCCATCTGGTGCCTCGAGCCCACCAGGAGTGATCCCTCGGCATAGAGCGAGGAGAAAGTCCCAAGCACTGCCAGGTGTGGCCCCCCCCGACCAAAAAAATCAAAATTAAAAAAATTAGCGCACAGGTTCTGCCTAAATACAAATACATTAGTAGGTGAATCACAGCATTCCTATTTTGGGTACAAATAAACAAAGGCTGGAGATAGTACAGGAAGTAAAGGGCTGGCCTTGCATGGGGCTGGCCCCAGTTTTGATTCCTGGCATCACATGACCGTTCCCGAGCATACCAGGAGTGGCCCCCCAAATGTGAGCAAACAGTAAGTTCCATTTCTATTAAACAATACATACAACAATGATGAACTAGGAACTCTTTTTGTAACAGAAGAGTGAGAGGGTGTAAGTAGAACTGGCCGCTTGCCTTGAACACGGCCAACCCAAGTTTGATCCCTGGCATCCCATATGGTCCATTCGTCATTGTCCCCCCCACCCAGGAGTTACCGACCCCTGAGAAGAGCGAGAAGAGCAAAGTGTAAGCCCTGAGCACCAGCGGATGTAGTAATGGAGGAAATACAGTATTTCAGGAGCACCATCTGGCAATGAAGAGATCAGAACGTTATGGTAATCTATTTGCTGTGGTAATTCTACTTATTATAATGAAATGAATATGAAGTAGATGGCAATATTTAGCTGGCAATATTACAGAAGAAGGGTGCAATTTTCTTTTTTTTTGAATGGACATAACTGGGAATGATTATGTAAAATACGGTATCAGTCCTAAAATAGCATTCTATGCAGCTATTAATATTTTATATAGTACGTAATGACATGAACAATGTTTGCTGATTTATAGGGTGACCAGATATTGAGAGCAAAAGGGACTAGTTTGAATGAACAGATAAAGTCTACAGAATCAAAGGAGTATTTGTGAAGATACCAACAGCAATGAGAAGGACATGTCCATCAGAGCAACAGTGCAGGGGTTAAGGCGTCAGCCTTGCACTTGACAGGCTGACCTAGGACAGTCACCCTGGCACTACTTATTCCCACAGCACTGCCAGGGAACATTCTGAGCAGAGAGCCAGGAGGAGTCCCCAGGCATCGCTGGGTGTGGCCTAAACCATGCTCAACAACCCCGCCCCCCCAAAATGTGGGATAATTCTGAGGGAAAGAGGAACACTTTCACGTTTTCTACAAGGGGGAAAAACTTAAAAGCTTTTGGTGCATTTCAGTTCTTGGAAAAAAAAAAAGATAAATAAAACCCTGTCCCAATGTTGGCCTGAAAGCAACCCTCCTAGCAGCCACTTCGCTCTAGCACCAGAGCCCAGCATCCAGCTGAAGCCTACCAAAGCGGTTTCTCAAACACACCATACTCTCATCCCAAGAGGGACTTTCTCTTCAGCGGCTTGCTGATCGCCCATCTCCTTCAATCCCCTTGGAGCAAGCATTATGTCCGCAGGGAGAGATAATAGTGCTCTACACACCACCCCCAACCGTCCTCAATCTCTATCTGCTTCGATAATGGGTCAGTCACTCGCCCTCTCCTCTTAAGCTCTTGGAAAGGTGCAAGATACCTCACTGTCCACAATTCCATGGGAACAGATTACCAAATGTCTAGGATTTCGGACATTTTAGGAATTCAATTTCAACATAATACATTAACATTTAAAAGGGACAAGCACATCTCAAAATTCATCTGAGACCTATGAGACGAAATATAGTGACTAACAGACATGTCCGGGGGTCTCGCAGTTGTCTATGTACCCAAGCTAAAGCGTGTCCACTCAAGGCAACAGAGCCCCCCATGGTTACAGCAGTATACCTTGGCCTGTTTTACCATGTCCACTCAAAGCAACACAGTCCCCCAAGGCTAAAGCAGTATACCTTGGCTTCTGTTTTAGCATGTCCACTCAAAGCAACACAGTTAGCATCTTCACTTGTTTCATCCTGTTTTTAAAAAAAGAAGCTTTATTCTCGAAAATGAAAAATTTAGATTATTTGCCAATCAATCCTATAGCTTACTAAAAAATCTAAGCTGAAGCAACTGACCCTAGAAAAGCAAGGTCAGACACAGACCATCTGGGACACTTCAAGTGACAGAGCACAAGTCTTTCAAGTGTGAGGACCTGGATTCAACCTCTTGGTACCAGGACCCCCGGCAGAAAATCCAGTCCCCACAAAAGAGCGAAGCATTAGAGATCATCATAAAAAAAAAAAAAAGCAGAAGGAAATGAAATAGTCATTTCGTATTCCAAAACCAACCTAAACTTCTAATTTTGGTTAGAAGGAATTTCTAAGAACTTCCTGAGAACCTCTAGCATGAAGTGGTCGTGTAATACCAAGGGCCATGGAAACCTCCAAAGCGCCCCGTGACCCACAAAAGCGAAAGCAGCTAAGGAGGGCCAGTGCAGCAGGGAGGACGTTTGCCTCCCACGAGGCTGACCCGGGTTCGACCTCTGGCATCCCATATGGTCCCCGAGCAAATGACAGGAGCAATCCCTGATGTGCAGGACCAGGAGTAACTCCTGAGAATTGCTGGGTGTGGGCCAAAAGGCCAAAAAGCAAAAAAAAAAAAAGGAAAAAGAAAGCAAAGCAAGTAGCAGCAAAGGCTCTCTCAAGGAATCAGTCCACCGAGAGGGCTGGGGAAGAAGAAACCCAGGCGAATGCAGATGGTGATTTAGCATCCGCTGAAACCATGTTCCAGACAGACCTGCTGGTCACATCTGAATGAACGAGTGACAAAGAGGGCAAACACGAGCTGCGCTGAAGCACCACCTAGCACTTCTCTAGAACTTTCCACCTTGTTTGCTGTCGATTTGGGCCCGCAAAAGGCTTCCTTCCCCCGGATTTTACAGAAAAGCCCGTATTCCCAAGGCTAACATACAGATACCTCTTCTGTTCTGGCTTTCTTGGGACTCTCTTCTTTGTGAGGGGAGGATGTCCTCTTGACTCCAACTACAGGGTTAGGTATTTTTGTTGCTGCGTTTCCTGAAGGTCTAGGTGGCGGGTTAGCCAGACGTGCTGGAGGAACAGCTCTGGAGACCGTAGGCTTTGGTGGTGGTGAAATGGCTGGTTGTGTGGCAGTCTGAGGAATGCTTTCGCTCGATGGCCCTAGAGTGCGTGAAGGCAGAAATTAACACTGTCAAAATCAAATAAAGCTTTAGGCTTCCAAATTTGATTTCGCTGAAAATGAGATTGGTGGATAATAAAATGGCATTTAAAAATTTTAGCTAGGGGCTGGAGCGATAGCACAGCGGGTAGGGCGTTTGCCTTGCACCCAGCTGGCCCGGGTTCGATTCCCAGCCTCCCATATGGTCCCCTGAGCACCACCAGGAGTAACTCCTCAATGCAGAGCCAGGAATAACCCCTGCACATCGCCGGATGTCACCCAAAAAGGAAAAAAAAAAAAAAGCTAATATGCTTGAGACCTTATGTTCAATCTCCACAACCATAAAATAAAATCATTTTTAAATTTCGTGTCTGGGGCCACCCCTGCCTGTGCTCCAGTTCCACCCCTGCAGTCTGTGGGAATCCTCAGGTTAGTGCCAAGACAGAATCAGCGTCAGCAGCGTGACGGAAATGCCGCGATCCTCCAAAAGTAAAATAAATTATAAACAACTGGATTCAAACTCTTTAGCAACGAAGTCACCTTTTCAAATGAGGTCAAACCCAACATAAAGCAAGCATTCTCCACTGTCAGAGCAATCTCCTCACCCCCTGAGCTTTCACTGGAACTGACTTGTGGCACAGAAACTTCAGTAGCCTGGATGTTGGTCACAGAGGCCGCCGTCACAGCTGGAGCAGGACTGTTTCTGCTAGAGAGAGCGCCAAAACAGAAAATAAAACTCAGCAACAAAATTGAGCAAGTACAGAGTTCTTTATGTTATAACTCCATAACTTTACTTATATGTTTATCAGTGACTGATTTTGCTGAAATTAAAGCAACCAAAAGCTTATCAACATTCTAAAGCCGGAACCGTCCAACAAACCCTTCTGCAAGCATGATCAAGTCCTGTATCTGCACCTCACCTCCTGGGATGCTGTGTCACCATCCATCATACTGTAGCATTTTCTACTTCATCCTCTGACAGAGAAATCGTCCTAATCTGTCCCTTTGCCACTGGTTATACTTTAATAACTCCACTCTCAAAACTGCCTTTTCGAAATTTAAATAGTATGTCAAGAGGAGACAAATAATTGAGAAAATGACATAACAGTGATAAACACATCCAGAGAGCAGAGCCATGAGCATCACCAGGTGTGGTCCCAAAGCCAAAAAAGGGGAGGTGAGAGGAGTGACAAATGCAAAGTCCAAGAGAAAAAAAAGAGAAAAGACAAACCTGTGTGCTTTGAGGTCAAAAAAGGGTACATGTCTCTATAGGAAATGGAGACTTTTAAAAAACATCAAGAGGAGCTTCCGAGAAATTACACTTCTTGGCATCTAACCAAAGAGCACAAAACATGAATGTACAAAGATGTATGTGCTCCTATGTTCACTGCAGCTCCATTCACGAAGATCTTTAAGCACCGCAAGTGCTCAAAAGGATGAGTAGCTATACTGTGTTTAAAATAGGTAGCCCAGCGGGTAGGCCGTTTGCCTTGCACATGGCCAACCTGGCTGACCCGGGTTCGATTTCTCCACCCCTCTTGGAGAGCCTGGCAAGCTACCAAGAGTATCTCGTTCGCATGGCAATGCCTGACAAGCTACCCGTGTCGTATTCAATATGCCAAGCACAGTCACAACAAGTCTCACAATGGAGACGTTACTGGGCCCGCTCAAGCAAATCAATGAACAACGGGAGGACAGTACTACAGCTAAACTGTGGCATACACACACTGGAGACCCTGTGAGCGCTAAGATGCATCTTACGGCTGTCACCTGGTTGGAACTGAAGGCTATCATGCTGAGCACAGCGTGTCAAAGGGGAAAGGACACATACGGTATCTCTGTCCAAAGAGAATAAAAACCAGCTGACTGTGGTGAGTGTGCCAGGCTAGGAGCTAGGAAGGGGTGAGAGGGGCCTGACAGACGGGGCAGAGGAGGCCCAGACGGCTGGCGTGTGCTGTGCAGCGACATGAATGCATGAAGCATGACTATAAATCACGGTACCTATTCAGTCTTGATTCTTAGAAAGGAAAAGATGAAAGGAAGCGCCCTTCGACCAGATCGTCACTCCTTTCAAACACGCACCACCATTGAGACACGCGCAAGAGTCCCACGGCAGAACGGGGATTCGCCTCTCTTTTCTGGTGCACTTCCACCACTCGTTTCCTTCACTACTGGCAGTGGGAGAACCTCGATACAGGAAATGTGTGGGGCTGGAGCAATAGCACAGCGGGGAGGGCGTTTGCTTTGCACACGACTGACCCAGGTTCGATTCCCAGCATCCCCTATGGTCCCCTGAGCACCGCCAGGGGTGACTCCTGAGTGCATGAGCCAGGAGGAACCCCTGAGCATCGCCGGGTGTGACCCAAAAAAAGCAAAAGCCAGGAAATGTGATGCTAACATTCTTTAGTGTATTTTTTGGTATTTTTGAATTGAGGTACTGTAATTGACCAAGGTATTCATAGCACCCAGATTTTCAATCAGCCACGATTAAATTCCATGTGTACACTTTTCCCAACCTCAGATCTCAAACCCCATCACGTCAGGATCAGAGATGACTCCGCCTGGGCTCTGGGGCAATACAGGGTGCGAGGACCTGGACCCGGGTCAGCCGCCTTGCAAGGCAAACGCCGTAACCGCTGTCCTATCACTCTGGCTCCAATTCTTTAGAGTCTTGGTTAAGACATATCTCTCCCAAAATACAAGACAAAACAGGACCAAAATGTCACTGTCCCTGAAAGCTGAAAGTTAAACTGTTCTTTAAAACAAACAAAAAAAAAATTTGAAGATGCAACCAGAATAAGATTCTCTCTATACCACTTTACCAACCATGTATCTGTTTCGCCCATTTGGCTTCCGTACGTACCCCTGAGAGCTGCCAGAACTGTTCAATGGACTGGTCTTCATAGCACTGGTAGGTGAAGGCACAGACATGCTGTTATCACTGTCCATGGACAAGTCAAGGCTGCTGTCATTCAGAGGGGTTAACCTGACACCTTCTGCTGAATGCTGAAATCATACAATATTCAAATATATTTTTATCTCACTTAGATCTTCAGAACATGAATACCTTTTACATAAATGATATCTATTTCTACTATAAGACACAACACTAAGTAGACCAAAAATAGAGTAATGCTTCCTACGAAAGAGAGGTCTGAGAGACACATACTTCCTGACTCCTAAGGCCTTTGACTTATGCTACTTTCATAAGGAAAAAAGAAAATAATGCTACATTAAACACACAGTGAATGTACATCGCAGTGAAAATTGAAAAGTGTTACATTATGAAAATACATAAGCCTTTATCAGGACTATCAATGTATATGCATATGAATTAGAAAAAATATAACACCAACAGTATCAGGGTTAGAAGAAATCTGTTTACAGATTTTTTTATTCTAACAATGAACAAAAATAAAATTTAAAACATTTATCAAGTACATTCAAAATGCCACTCCTATTTATAAATAAATGAGACTGTCTGAAAGCAAGAAATTTCTAGTACTCAAAAGTACAATTTAGAATTTAGCCATCATACAGTTAACAGTACAGAATATAAAAGCAGAAGCAACTTTCTGAAAACCATTTTTCTAATCCTAATGAAACTAAGTATTCAAAAAATTACTCAATGTAGCAAGCTTGACGGTTTTCTGGTTGGTTGGTTGGTTGGTTGGTTTTACTGGGCCATACCAGGCAGTACTCAGGGCTACTTCTGGCTCTGCCCTCACTCCCAGCAAGGCTTTGGGGACCATGCGGGTGTCAGGGATTAAATCCGGGTCAGTTGCATGCAAGGCAAATAATTGTACCCACAAGCGTCCAAATGATTCTATGGAATGAAATTAAATTTCCAAAGTGACTTAGTTTCTGCAATCAACCTGATTATAATGCCACACTAATATCTTCAAGCTTTTTTTAAAAAAAAAAAAAAACTGGGATAAGTTTAATGTTCACTTACCTAAGGAACAATTTTAATGAAAGCAATATGCATTCTTATAACAATTTACAACCCAAGTGGATGCATGCTCTCTGCCTTCCCAAATGGGAATGAATCTACGTAGTGCTCCAGAAGCACCATTTACATTCATGACTCAATAGTGATCAAAAGGGAACATGAAACTTGGCAGAAATGAGGGGAGGAAATAAGTATCACTTGCTTATGAAGGAAAATTCCCTAATATCCTAAAATAAGAAACTTTCCTGTGCAAAAACACTATGGATTTCACACTCTGCCAGATAAGGATCTCCTCAGCATGTAAACTCTGCTGAACTAGAGCTAGTGAAAAGCAGAAGTTGAAGACATCGGTGTGGTGTTATGGTTGCACTGACTGCAGAAACGAAGTCACTTTGGAAATCGTAATGAAATCGGTGAAATAGCTGGTCACTGTGGGGAATGATCAGAGTGCGTGTGTTTGTGTGGATGTCTTAACAGGTCTTTCCAAACAAAAGGATCACATTTAAGTGACTCTGCCTCTGCTTGGTCACCTGTTTCAAATTTAACAGAGACTTCAATGCCAGAAAGCGTGGGAATACTCCCAACACTGCTGCCTGAAGACAGCAAACCACAGAGACAGACACAAACTGGACAAACCTAAGTCACAACACATACTTCCATGACATTCGGCAAGGTTTTTGACTTTGCTTCTATGAAAGAAGCAATACCAGGCCCGGAAAGTAATTCAAAGGGCTGGAGCACATGCTTGGCATGAAGCAATACCCGCCACCACAGCCCGCTTGATACTCGGCACCAACAGAAGCAAGGCCGAGGACCAAACAGCTGACAAGTGAAGGGAGATACTTAAGAGCTAAGACTCTTGAAATCTAGAAATTTGGGAACCCAGCGCTAAGCTGGGTATGAGTGATGGGCAACTGTCATGTACGCGACTGACCCGGGGTTCGATCCCCAGCATCCCATATGGTCCCTGAGCACCGTAAGGAGTGATCCCTGAGCGTAAAGCCAGGAGCAGGCCTAAGCACTGCCAGAGCAGCACAAAAAGCAAAAACTTTCTTTACACAAAACAAATACAGAAGCCCGGTACAGTGCTTTGCAAATAGTTAATAAAATAAAGCTAATGATAGAAAGCCAAAAAGACTGATGGATCTAGATAGATCTCTAAATACCCATTTACTTTGTAAAAAAAAGAAATTTTTGGTGCAAACTTGTAAATAATCTAAACAAACATCAGATGATAGATTTAATCACAGTAATCATATAAGGTGTGGCCCAAAAACAAAAAAACTAAGCAGCCAGTTAGTGCCGGTAATTTAAAGAAATCTGAATGCTTGCAATATAGTTAGCCCACAAACATGAAGGTCACAAGAATCTAAGTTATTATGGAAAAACTTTGAAAATACATATGAGTACTGTATAGTCTGTGTGGATAAAACCCAAGACATTAGGGCCAAGATACAGCGAGCAGGGCAATTGCCTTGCACACATCTGACTCAAATTCAATCCCCAGACCCCATATGGTCCCCTGAGTCCAACAGGACTGGTCCCTGAGCACAAAGCCAGGAGTAAGTCCTGAGCACAGTCAGGTGAGCTGCACCCCCAACCCCACAAACAAACAGAAAACTCCAAAATAAAGATATTAAGCATAGCCACTACTAGGTAATGAGTATGGTTAGTTCCTTTGAGAAACAATTCTTAGAGTTAATATTCTCATCATTGTTTCTTTTTCTATCCCAGAAGATTTTATCTCTAGGATATTAAGAAACAGAATTTTAAAAATTGATGAAAATTATATGCTACTTGTTTTATATGACAATTTATCATAAATGGGAGCCATGAACGGGTTCTGAAAGCCGAACCACTTCGGTAACGAAATGGCCATTTTAGTTAAAAACGAAGTGTCAAAAAAAATTATCTATTCACATTCTCTTCTGAAACCAAATTAACCTCCTATCTTTTTATACATATTAAATATTTAAGCAACATTCAGTTGCTTAAATCCACTAATAATATAGCACATTAAGGAACAATGAGAGACAAATGTTTTGCTTGATACTTTAAACATAAAATTGTCCAATGGTAGATTTTCTGTTGAACGTTTTGCAATAACACATTTAGTGAAACACAGTTAAAAATTAAACTTTATACCTCAAAACTCTAAGTGCCCTAGCCCCAGATTATGAACTACAATGATGGTGATTACAACAGATCAAGTATTAAGGCATTTGCTTTGTGCCAAGCACAAATCCATCTACCATTTACATGTAGACAGATTTACCCTTAATATACCCTACATCAGTGCTAAGGCAAATCAAGAACATGAAGTTACATATGTCACAGTTCAGAATGGTGGACCTCTAGTCTTTTCCCTGTATTTCCCACCATAACATAGCAGGCTTATTGTAGTAGTCATTTGACTGTAATATATATATATATGGTTATATATAATATTATATATATGGATACACACACACACGTATCTATGGTATACCGAAACCTGCAATACTATAACCTGTCAATTACCTTTAAGAAAGACACATGAAAGGAAGACACATGTCCTCTTTAGCTGAATTTCCTTTTTCTCATAGCCCCAGTTCCAGATCACCATCCATTATGTACAATACTATGGTTTTCATTCCCTAACATATAGCTTTAATTTTAGGTTCCTTTAACTAAGATATTTTAAATTTTTTAAACTTGTGAATGTTAAGCAAAGATATTCATATGCATCCACCTTTTAAAAACTCCACAAATGTAGCTCAATCTCGTTCATTTTTACTGCTGTAATCCATTACAGAAACAAGCACCTACTTTCTAAAACTACTGAGAGTGAAAATGTAATTGTTCCCTCTGCATTCAAATTCCCCGATGTCCTCTACCAGAAGTCCACAGAAACCCATGGCTACTGGACAGAAATAGGAAGCATTAACACTGGAATGTCAGACCATATGCCACTACTGCAGCTGTCAATAATCTTGTACTCCGATTTTTAACATCTTCAATCTGCACGTAGAATTCTTATCAAGATAAAGCCATCTTTGCTTTCAAAAGTAAAAAAGTTGATTCAAAATCTATACAACTTCGTATTTTTGCTTTTACAGGAAAAGACACTACATACTGATGCAGGATATTATATAGTTAAGAATGAAAGAGCTTCAGAAGAGAGTATGAGTGTATGTGAAACAAAGCTATACAACAACTGGTGCTGTATAGCTACTAACGTATCTCAAGCCCAAGGGCAGTGCGCGCAGGAGACCCGGGGAAAAGCAGTTTCACTTAACGGAAATTCTGCCCCCCAGGGACCAAAGATGTGAGCTGCTTCAGATGACATTAACCTTAACCTAAGTGTAAAGGACTGACAGGCCTGATGCGTAAGAACGTTGTTAGTAATGCTTTTGTAAGTATTTTCTACATTTACCTTTTTCTTTTTCTGAAGCACATGATTAGGTAGCAGCTGATGGAGTTGCTTTCTTTTGACATGCATTGCAGCAATTTTCATGTCCACCTCAAACATCTTGCTGTTTATTGCTTGCCTATGAACTATACAATTAGGAAATTGTTACAAGACACAGAAACATCTTAAGAAGGCAGTCACACGCACTCAGAAGCTATCCTAAACAGGCATCATTTTCCCATTAATACTGAATCCATAAAACCATCAAAAGTTATCTCTGATTTAACATTTATTAACGAGCAAATCCTAAGTGTCTTTTTCAAATAAGATCTGGAAAAGAACAAAGTGTACTAATTCTCCCAGTGTAATAACTCTTAAGGTATTAACAACCAGAGATTAACTGTTCTAAAAATGGACGAGTTGGAAAGGGTTTCTCAAATCCTATACCCATATAATACTCAAGAGAAATAAAAAATTCAAATTCAACTATGCAATAAATGCAGTAAAATCTAAAAATACCTTTCCAAGTCTGACATTAAAATAATGTCCTATTTTTGCATTACAGAAATGGAGACTTGTGAGAGCACAGACATTCAGGAGCCCATCTTAGCGCGCGGCTCTAGCCATGACCTCAGTTCGAACCCCTGCACTGCATGTGGTCCGCCAAGCTCAGGGTTGGGGTGGGCCCCGAGCACCTCTGGTTCCCAAATGAAAAACTGCCCCAACAGCAAAGCCCCAATGGTGGCCAGGGTGCTGCCCAGCAGTGCAGGGTCCCATCTCAGCAGCATTGCACTCAGTTTCTTCCACTGACCTGGCCGAGAATGGCTCTGGGACCACTTAAACACCACTCAGAGGCCAACTCCCCTCCTCCCCGCCCCCAAATAAAAACAAAATCCGCACAATTTAGTTCTAAAGGGAAAACAGAAAAGTCAGTTCTTATGCTAAACCAAATATTTACTGAGCCCCAATTTTCAATCACATTGTTCTCAAGGGGAAATAAATGAGCAAAAGACCTTTGGAGTCTTTAACACTAGTAGGGAGATCCCAATAAAACAAGAAAATGTCAGACTAAAATATATTTTCCGAGTCAGAGTGAAGAGTACAGCAAGTACAAGCAAGTTGCCTTTCAGGCAACTGACCCAGGTTCAATTCCCGGCAGCCCATAGGGTCCCTGAGACCCGCCGGGAGTGATCCTTGAGTGCAAGCCAGGAATAAGTCATGAGTACTACGAGGTCTGGCCCAAATACAAAAATTAAAGTATATTTTCTATTAGTTGGTGGTTAAATGCGATGAAGGAAAACTGTTTTAGGGAGAAAGGAAGTTCAGTCTGAACTCCTCGTGATCTAACATTCCAGAAAACAAACATTCAAGGGAGAAATGTCCTGAACAGAGTAGAGGCTCATAGTACCAAAGAAATCAGGGAACATCCCTTATGAAAGTTATAATCCCTTATCTATTTCTGACACACAAGATTCCTTTTCAGGGGGGTGGGGTGGCCACAGATGCCTGTGCTCTTACTCCTGTGGGTGCAAAGGCCTTACGAGGTGTTGGGGATTGAACCCCAAGAAACTTCTCCAGACAGACAACATTAATGAACAGCGTATGGTCATTTGGTGTCTACCTTTGTTTAATGTAAATATCAAACAGATTCTGTCAAGAACTCTAGTTTTTGACTACTAAAAATTTAGTCTCTGACTACTGAAAATGCTGCCTCAGGTCCTACTGGGCCCATTCCTAACCTTGTCACCTCTTAGCCTTGTATCACATGATTCTTAAGACATATTCAGAAGGCCCGATCAAAGGCTTACAAAGCGCAGGAAGAACTCAAACTTGGACTTTCACTCTGTGTGAGATGGGCAGTCGTTACAGTTTCACCAGGTATGACCTAGTTTGCCTTAGATTCATTTTAGACGCCGAGAAAAGGTAAAGATAGAAAAGGGCGTTAATCCAATAGATCGGGATTATATTTAGGATGATAGCAAGAAAAAAAAAGGAAAGTAGAAATCTGAATGTATCCTAAAAGCAGATGCAAAATAAAAATGGACAAATATCAAGTATAGGGTTAAGGGTGGAGTGACAGTATAGCAGGTAGGGTGCTAACCCTGCACACACAGATCCTGGTTCAATCCCCGGCAGCCCATATGGTCCTCCAAGCCCTGCACACATTCAGGAGTAAGCCCTGAACGCTGCTGGTGCTATGTGGTATGTGACCATACCCTAACCCCCCACCCCCACCTTCCAAAAAAAAAAAAAAAAAGAAGTAGGGAGAAAAGGTAGATTCCAAAATTTTTGCTTGAATACCAACAAAGATGTATTTGCAACTACCTTAGGATCAAGCTTGAAGAAATGTTACAGGACACTAAAAGGGTAAGAATAAGCTTTGAACACGTTCAATTTGTTTTCCTGGAAGATCTCAAAAATCACTCTGGTAAATGTTCCAAGATGGTGGGGCAGACCACTCATCAGGCTGAGCACACAGGCTGCGTGCTACAGGGTCTGACATCAGCTGCCACTGTCCATGGTCCCTGTCCAAGGGCCAGGAAGAATCCCAAAGCACAGGTCCCCAAAATTAAAAAAATACAAAACTCAAGATACAAGAAAACTAAAGAGTTTTCTTCCCTCCCCAAAACCCAAAGTTCCTTGAAATTCAATGAAATTCAATGAAGTTCAATTCCTTGAAATTCAACTTTGGATAAATAGTACTAGATACTTTTCAACATAGATAATTCCTCAAAACAAACAGACCATGCCCTACTTCCATTGCCAAAGAAGGTAAACATTAATTAAGAAAGAAAAAATGGTGAGGGCCAAAGAGGTAGCAATGGGAGAAGTGCCTGGCCTGCACACAACCAACCCAGATATGGTCGCCTTGGAACCTCTACGAGTGATCCCTGAGCAGAGCCAGGAAAATAAGACCTGGGCACCATGGGTGTGGCCCCAAATCAAACCAAAACAAAAACCAACGAGGTGAGAAATCTGCTTATCAATTACTTAATGTGAAAAAAAATCTATTCTAAATTTTCTAGGAATGCAACTACATGTATATGAATATATCCCCCACTGGGTCAAAGAGAGTACAAATGGTAAGGAACTTGCCTTGCATGGGGCCAACCCAGGTTCAAAGACAAGCACTACATGTAGTGCCCAGAGCATCGCCAGGAATGAGCCCTGAGCACCACTGTACCTAAAAACCAGGGGAAAAAATGAAAAACAAAACGTGCCACTCTATCACTGTCTTCCTATTGTTCATCGATTGCCTTGAGCAGGCCCCAGTAACGTCTCCTTCGTCCTAGCCCTGAGATTTTAAAAAGTGCCACATTTGAGGCTCTTTCAGGGTCAGGAGAATGAGACCCATCATTGTTACTGGTTTTTGGCATACTGAATACGCCATGGGGAGTTTGCCAGACTCTGCCGTGTGGGCAGGATACTTTTGGTAGTCTGCCAGGTTCTCCAGAGAAAGAACTAGATGAAAAGATGTCCTGCGGCCGTGTGCTTCCCCGTGTGCTTCAGGGAGCAGAGTTTTATACAAACAAAGAAACAAACAAAAAAATCACCTTTAAATTTCACCATGTCAGCACCAACAGAAAAGCATAAGTATGGAAAGGGAGAGAGGAAGAAGAAAAAAGGGAGAGAAGAGAGAGAGGGAGAAAAAGAGAACAAGAGAGCATGGGGGGGCGGAGAGGGGAGCCCGAGGGAGAGAGGAAAGAAAAGGAAAGAAAAGCACCTGCCATAGAGAGGCAGGCGGAGGGTGTGGTATGATGGGAGGGAACCAGGGGACTCTGGTGCTGGGAAATGGACACCGGTGGAACACTGCTCGACTGAAACCTAACCATTAACAGCTTTGTGAGGGTCTAGCTCACAGTGATTCAATTAAAAAAAAAAAACAAAGTAACACGTATGTACACAGGTAACAACACATTGGTAGGATTTTACAGATTCTACAGCAAGTGCAACGGCCCATTACTAACTTGATCCATGTGTTGTACCTACGCATCCCAGTCTGAAACACTGACTTTTCCGTACTTCACCCTGACACTGTCATGCTGGTTTGACACTGGAGGTGGGGACGCACGTTGTGTTTAGCTAACAGGCTATCTTTTCTCTCAGGGCAACACTCAAGTTTGAATGTAGCTCTAGTCGGCCTATCCCATACTTCAAAATGAACCTTTTTATGGCTTTTGGGCCATACCAGGAGAAGCTCAGAGCTGCTCCCAGCTCGGCTCAGGGAGGTACTGGGATGCCAGAAACTGACCCCGGGCGGCCGGCCAGCCCTAAGGCGAGCACCACAACCCGGGTGCGACCACCCCAGTCCTTCCATTTCCAACTGCTCCGGAAGAAAGCAGTCATCCGACTCAGTTTCAGAGACAGAATTTCTTTCCCATTCACAATCTTGAATCCCCTTAGGAGCCAAGAAATTCGATACAGGCCAATCTGTATTAAATATATCTGATCTGGAAACATTTTCTGGCCTTTCAGAAGCAAAAAATACACCGTGCATTATGTGAGTCCAACATTCAATTGTGTTAAGAAGCTAGGCTTTAGGGCCAGAGACCCAGTAAGGGCTTAAGGCACTCACTGCATGGCCCCAAGCACCGCCAGGGACAATGCCCCCCACCTAAGCACGGGGTCAGGAGAGCAGCACCCAGTACCAGCGGTTGTGGCCCAAAACAAAAGAGAAGAAAGAAATAAGCTATGTTCCAGGCAATCAAATATTGAGATGGTTTTCCTAGTAGGAAACATAATCAATTCTACATCATTCTCCCAACTTTAGGCCAACCACAATAGGAAAATCCATTTGTGTATGATATGTAACTGATGCTAAGTCAAAACTGTCATTCTGATGACCACGCAGTATTTTCAAGTAATTTTAAATTCCTGCAAATCTCATGATGGCATACACGATCAAATACACAAGTTACATGGTTTGATTTTCCAAGAACAGACATACCTGTATCTGTGAAAGACTGAATATCATAGGTGAGATCAACACTGAGGTTTTCAGAGTTTTCTGTTTTTTTAAACACTAGCCCAATCACCCACATCGTGCAAAATTCTTCCCTGCAAAGTAAGAACTCTATTACTCAGTTTACTGGGATTTCATGAAAAGTATATCAATGTAGCTGACAGTGGATGTGGAAAATTTCAGAACACAATGTATAAACAAACTAAATAAAACTAAGCCCCCCTCCCCCCCAAAAAAACAATCAAAATTATAATCCTTTCCCCATCAACATCTCTTTATTCCTATATAAAACTATATATAAACAACAGTTTTAGGAAATACTATATACTCTTACCTACATACTGACAGCTAATATAATAACGACGACTTATTCTAAAGTTAAAGGTACTACATAGAAGCAAAAGTTATGTTCACGGGCCAAAGAGAGAGCTCAACGGCTGGGCGGCATATTCCGAATGCAAGAGGCCTGCATCTGATTCCTGAACACCTCACGGTCCCCACAAAGCATCACTGGGAGAAACCAAGACAAGTAATCCCTGAGTACCACGAGGTATGGCCCTCAAAGCAAAAATAAACAAAAACTATGCTCCTTGAAGAAAAATAAAGACGGTATATTGGAAAAACGCGGAACAAGAAAAGGACAGTCAGGCTTCCTTGGATATATTTGTTGAAGGTCAGCTGAAAAGGCCCCCTCAATAAATTTACACAGATTAACAGAACCAGGGGACCCGGTCACCTTTGAACACTGGAGAGTTTTAATGGATCATACACGGTTTCAATAATTAAGACTGAAGCAACAAAAAAATTGTAGAGTTCTGGGAATGTCGCTCCATGGAGTCTTCCCTTAGGGCCCAAGGCTGAGAGTTCAATTCTTGGGCCCATTTGCCACCTTCACCCACGTGTCGACTTCACCTCCCCTCTGGAGATATGCACTTTCCTATCTAATGCTGGGATGTGTGCTGAGCCCCTCTTCCTGTTGAGAGAAGCCCAGGTTCTCTTGAGTGTGTTAAGATCCCCCACTCTAGGGCTGGAGCGATAGCACAGCTGGGAGGGTGTTTCCCTTGCACGCGGGCCGACCCGGGTTCGATTCCCAGCATCCCATATGGTCCCCCGAGCATGGCCAGGGGTAATTCCTGAGTGCATGAACCAGGAGTAACCCCTGTGCATCGCTGGGTGTGACCCAAAAAGCAAAAAAAAAAACAAAACCAAATGCCCCCGCTCCCATCCTCAAAACTTACAAATAAAACCAGATGTTACTTAAAAAAATAAAAACTCACTAGCAGCCCTGACCCAGTTTCATCCAGTGTGACCAAGTGGGCTGTACTGTCACTGTCTCAGTGCCTGTCCCAGCCTCCTTACAGCAATGAGACACCTATACGTGGTGGTGTGACGGTAGGAGAGCCTCTGCTGCACCAATCAGAACAGCAGAGCTACGGGGTGAGAACAAGCTTTCTGCAGAAGCTCCTTTTCGAGGAGTTGGTTCATCTTCATTAACTTTATTCTAAGGAAACATTTTTTCATCATTCTTTCAGCAAATTTTTTAATAACAAGCAATATGAAATAAATTGAGGGTCTGTTATGAGGCAGGCTTCAGGGGTAGTTGAGAAAATTGGAAATAATGGTGGTGGGATTGGTGTTGGAATACCAAATCATCATGAACAACTTTGTAAAACAGTGTTCATATAAAGTGTGAGGGGAAAATAAAATTTAAAAAATAAAAATTTTTCAGGGACTGGAGTAGGACCTTGCACGCGGCCGACCCAGGTTCGATTCCCAGCATCCCATATGGTCCCCTGAGCACCACCAGGAGTAACTCCTGAGTGCATGAGCCAGGAGTAACCCCTGTGCATAGCCGGGAGTGATCCAAAAAAAGCACAAAATAAAAATTTTTCAAAAGAGGTTCTTCAAAGGGGCTGGAGAGAGTGCTTGCAGCCAACTGGGTTCAATCCCCAGCATCCTATATGGTCCCCAAGCCCTGCCAGGAGTGATGCCTGAGCACAGGGTCGGGAGTAAGACCTAAGCACAGCTGTGTCTGTGCATGTGGGGGGTTGTGGGGGGAGCCCGGCGAGGGAGGCTCGTTCGAGGGACGAAGAGAGAACTCGGAAGGCACACATTTTGCATGTTAGAAGTCCACGGTCAATCCCATGCTCCTAGACTCCCCTAAAGCACCAAACTGGAAGTGGTGACTGAGCACCAGAGGGTGTGCACCCCACCAAAACAGTCATTAGCATTACCCTGTGGGGGTGGGGGGGAGACAGAACCTTGAAAATGAGTAATACAGCAACCCGTGAAGTGGGTTGTGGGACTCTAGGACAGTGGCGGAGGAAATGAGAGGACACTGGCTGAGGGTGTGGTATCAGAAGGCCTCATTCCAGAAATTATGTCGTTAATATGTTGTAAAACGTGGTTAAAAAAAAGATCAAGAAGCTGGATTTCACTCAAAAATCTTTTAAAAAATACAACATTCAACCACAAGCTAACCTATAAAAGACTATTAAAGGGAGCCTGGCAAGCTCCCCGTGACGTACTCGAAATGCCAAACACAGTAACAACAAAGTCTCCAATGGAGACGTTACTGGGCCCGCTCGAGCAAATCGACGATCAACGGGAGGGCCTTTACTTACTAACATAAAGCTGCTTTTATTACCCTATCTTCTGGATGCGAGGATCTATCAGCGTGCTGCAAGGTCAAACCAAAGTAAGCTTTGTTTAAAAAATTTCAGGGGGGCGGGGGCGGGCAAAGCATACAGCACTTATTGTAACAGCCACTGGAGCACAGAGGGAAGAGAATGCCCCGGCAGGGCTGCAGCGCTGGGGGTAGCTCGCCTTGCACGTGGATGTGAGGCCCCGATCAATCCCCACACTGCAAACAAAACAAGGAGGCAGGAAAGAGGGACAGGGGGGCCAGCCGTGCGAAGGGAAAAATGCGGAAGAGCAGACGTGGAGAACGGGAACTGGTGACTAAAGCACCCCGAAACCTGCAGCATCAGTCCAAGGAGCCAGAGTTCACGCTCTGCTCTGCACCACGCAGCAGGCCCCAGCTCAACACGACCCCCAGCACGGAGCTGGAGGAAGCCCCCAAGCACCCACCGCTTCACCAGCGAGAAACCATTTCTGTCAGGAGGGACTTTTCTCAAGAAAAAGGCCTTTTCCACAAGGATTCGGGTCGGGACTAGCCGAACTCTCAAACTGGTTTTGAACTAGAGTAAAACAGTGCCAGATTACAATCGCCAAGAAAAGTTTCTCTGAGTTACATTTATAGAGGAAAATCAATGAAACTCTATTGCCTTACTTGTCAGGATTTTCTTTGGGTGCTGGAAACGACTGGGGGTTCACATGAGCCAATGTAATAAATTCATTCTTCTCCAAACTTCCAACCAGGATTCGGATTTTTGACTCCACCAAGCCCACCCTGAACAAATGTCACTTAGTATTAATTAAAAGTCGGGTTAAATATTTTTAAATGCACAAAATTAGAAGTTTATGTAAAGCAATTAATATGAAAATTGTACTTAAACACACACGTGGGCAGTTCGCCTGTCTGAACTTAATAAATAAAACTAAAGCCTTCGCTTCCACCCAAAATTGCAGAAACAAAAACTGGGGGAAAAGAGAATCATGTCATTCCCAAAGGAAATTATAAAAAACGGTTCACCAAATATCTAAGGAAACAAAAAGACACGCCAGTAGTGAAATATGTGAATCTCTGGAAGGAAACAAATACGATGTATATTTATTCCCCAATTCTCATACTTCTGGTTTATGAATAAAGCAAAACGAACGTCATAAGGACTCCCTCCCATCTCTTCCTGTTCTCTGTGCTCATCTGAATCACTCTGAAGCGTTTTGGTTTTTAGAAAGTCTAATCTTATACTTACCATTCTAGGCGTTGTTTTTCTGTTGGTGCACTTGCTAGAAGTACAATATAATGCCTTTGAAGATAAAGACAACATGCTATTTATTTTACTTAAATGCCAGCGCTGGACATCAACACCACAATGTAATAAGCTTTGTTACAGTTCTAGATCACTTCATCAATTCAGCAAAGTTCCCACATTTCTAAATACAGGAAATAAAATTTGTCTGAAATAGTTCTTCTTTAACAAAATTAGTACCCCGAAGCAGTTTAATTCAAAAACACTAAAGAAACATTAAACATTACTGGTTCAATGACTTTGATGGAATGCTCTGACTATAAAATCAGAAAAGCTGCTCACTAAAATAAAATTTATCAAATGAGTTATTTTCAATGCAAATTATCACCAGGGCTTTGCCCCCAACTCCCCCCAAAAATTCACTAGGTCAAATATTTTATATCAGTAACTTCACGAAAATAACACACATGCTTGTATAATTCAAATGAAAAGGTACCAAAGATTAAACTGAATGTTGAAAATACAACCTTACTTTTTTCCAAGTCTTTTGTGTCAAGTTTCAGTTATGCTACAGTCTCAGTGCTATGAAAACAGCTCTCATGGGGCTGGAGAGACAGCAGGAAGGGCTCTGCCTGCAGCAAACGCCCACCAACAACAGCGGAGTCCTGGACAGTTCCCAAGCACCGCTATGTGTGCAACGGGCCCCTCCACACAACACACACAGAACAGTCACTAGCACGAGAACAGAAACATCCGACACACAGAATCCAACCCCACCAACTGTGAGAAAAGACCCTTTCATTTCAAAAGATATCATCACTACATAAAACATTTTGATTTTTATGTTACCTCCAAAAGCAACTGACAATCATTGCCAATACTGGTTTGGAAAGAGGACAGACGGACACAACAGTGGGAAGCACACTTGCCTGGCACACTGTCAACCCAGGATCTATCCCCCGCACCCCATCAGGTTCCTGAGCCTCGCCAGGAATAATCCCTGAGCTCAGAACCAGGAGTTTAGTCCTGAGCACCGCCAAATCTGACACAGCAACAAAGTAACTCCAAACACAAGGGGGCAACCCCAGCTTTATCCAGCAGTGCTGGATCCAGCAGACCACTGTGACCCTATAGAGTCATGCACAGCCTGAGCACTTCCAGGTTGGATCAAGAATCCTTTGGGGGGGTGGGGGGTGGAGGATGGCACAGGATATATGACCTCTGAATAAGTACTTGGGCAATTCTGGCAGGGAACACGGACAGTGAAACGGAAGGACTGAGGGAGGCAACGGGCTGGGATCCAATCCCAGCTCATCACGGCCTCACGGTGAGGTAGCTGCTCCTGCTGGCCTCCAGGACTACTGGACATCCCTTCCCCAAGGGGCAGTTTTTAAAATATAAAAAGAGGGCCAGAGTGACAGCACGGCAGGTAGGGCATTTGCCTTGCACGCAGCCAACCTGGGTTCGATCCCCATCATCCCATAGGGTCCCCCAAGCACCTCCAGGAGTAAATCCTGAGTGCAGAGCCAGGAGTAACCCCTGAGCATCACTGGGTGTGACCGAAAAGGCAAAACATAGTAATAAAATATTTTTTAAAAAGGCTGACCAAAATATTGCGGAACTATTCAAAAACTGAGGACAATCACATACACAGGTGGTTGACTTGAATGTAGCCAACCGGATTCTGTTCCCTGGAACCCCGTATGGTTCTCTAGGCCCGTCAGGAGTGATTCCTGAGCAGAGCCAAGAGTAGGCCCTCAGCATCACCGAATGTGCCCTCCTCCCAACCCAAAAAAAGCAGGCTTGCATGCAAAATCTCAAAAGTTATTTGTGAGGCTCATCCACTTAAGGATAAATTCCTTCTGTCTCTAAATTCTGCCACTACTAAAATAGTCTAAATGACCTCCCGAATCTTCGATAAAAGAATAAATGACACAATGTTCTATTCACAAAGGCAAAATACACAATCCATTTGAACCTCTATTCTGTTGGCAATTTAACATTCCTGTGTTTCAAGAGTTCAGCTTTGGTTGCAGAAATGGGGTAGGGGATGAAGCAGCCACTCTACAGGTGATGCAACTGGGGTTTACATACAGCGAGGAGTGTGGGGTATGAGGGAGTCAGAAGGCAGGGGCCGAGCAGCAAATACCAAAGGCATTTAGGACTCTTACTCATACATCACAAGAGAATCACAAGTCCTTTCCACAATCTCTCATTTTAAGCAGCTAAAGCGGGTAATTTATTAATTACGCTTAATAGGGTGCATGAGAGACAGTCAAGTGAGTACAACACTTGCCCTGCAAGCAGCTGAGCCCCATACCCCTTATGGTCCCGAGTCCGGCCAGAAGTGATCCCTGAGTGCAGACCAAGGAGTAAGCTCTAAGCAGAGTCAGGAGTGAACTCTGAACCCCCCCACCCCCCCCAAAAAAAATGAAAATAAGTTTAATTTAAAAAACTGCAGGGGCTGGAGAGATAGCACAGCGGGTAGGGCATTTGCCTTACACGTGGCCGACCCAGGTTCGTTCCCAGCATCCCATATGGTCCCCCCGAGCACCACCAGGAGTAACTCCTGAGTGCAGAGCCAGGAGGAACCCCTGTGCATCGCCAGGTGTGACCCAAAAAGCAAAAAAAAATAAATAAATAAAAAATAAAAAAATAAAAAACTGCAAATATTTTGTTGACCATTAGGAATTCATTTATAAGCCTAATTAATCCATCTGAAGAATTGAGCATGAAACCCCAACTAGCAGATTAAACTTTTAAAATTAAAACTAGTTTTCAATTTCTCAGAACAGAGACCAAGAAGTATGTCAAATTTGAACAGTATCTGTTGGTCAAGAAACCTTTTATGTTAAACAACGTATTTCACACTACCACTTAAAAAATTAAGACCATACTTGAGATCTTCCATCTACAGTCCTATATTCTGAAGGCAATAGTGATTAACTTCCCCCAAATCCAAAGGTAATCCGTTTCTGATTAGAAAAAAAATAGTTTCCCGGGGCCAGAGAGACAGCAGAGCAGTATGGAGCATGCCCTATACACAGCTAACCTGGGTTCCACTCCCAATATCACACACTGTTCCCCCAGCCTGCCACGAGTCATCTCCGAGTACAGAGCCAGCGATAAGACCTGAGCACTGACAGGTGTGCCCCCCAAAAAAGCAAAACAAAAAAATTTTCATTAAAGCCTATTTAAAAGTTTCTAAGAAAACTAATCTTAATTGCTATTATCTAAAAATATTTAACATTTTATCTCGGCAGACCACAGATCTGCTATACACATTTAAAATATACTGATATATTTTATAATACTTATATTTTAGCAAAACTCATTGCAACTACAGTGCAGCTCAAGACCAAAACTAGTTCACTTTCTCAATTTCAAAAATTTTTTACAGATACACTATTATAAATATATGGACTTTGAAATTAAAAAGCAGTATAAGTATTAATCTTAATACCTAAGAGAATACTTTTTCTATGCCACTTATTTCCTGCTGAAATGGAACTTCTGCTAAGTATATTGCTACTTAAATGCTAAATTGAATATCTTAAAGGAAAAACATGAATATTTTCTTAGAACTACTTAAAATTTCACAAAGCAATTTTACCCCTGTTTCTGAAGGAACACTGATATCTTCTGGAAGATGAATGATTTGTCTGCTTTTTTATAAGACAAATGAAATTTCCTCCATGATTCCCTCCCTTCCAAGAATGCCAGGCAGGTGCATTACACACGGTTTTACATCCTACACATAACAAATGGCGATACTTTGAGGATACACTTCAAATTAGGATTAAATCAATTTTGACTCGAAAACTAAGGATTTCAGTTCAGATGTGTATTTGCTGGGGTATTTCATATACATTTTTTTAAAAACCCAAATCTGGAATACCTCTAAGGTCTAAAAGTAATCACTATTTTAAAGAGGAAAAGTGTTTAATCGAAGTATAAAATATAATTTGCTATGTAAATAAAATACTTTTCTTCCCACTTTTGGGTCACACCTGGCAATGCTTGGGGGCTACTCCTGGCTCTGCATTCAGGAATTACACCTGGTGGTGCACAGGGGACCATACGGGATGCCGGGGTTCAAACCCAGGTCGGCCACGTGCAAGGCAAACAACCTATCTGCTGTACTATCACTCCAGACCCCTATAGTAATTCTTTTCTATATCTTCATTTACCCAGGACTCAAAGCTGAAATTTCAATTACCCTGATACAATCCTTTATTAGGTCCTACATCCTCTTATTTAGAAGGTTTAATAGTCATTTTTGATAACCTAAAGGGTTTGAATGTTTCAAGAGAATTCCGTAAAGAAAAAAATTCTAATGATTAATATTTCGCAAATTCAAAGACAGCTTAAATGTTAAAAAACCCTCAAACGTCTAGCAAAGCAAATTTATTGAAATAGAATTACACCATGAAGGTTTGTTCAATTTCAACGTAATCTCTTCAAGTGAATCAAGTTGCTTAACTACATACTTTCAAAATCACTCTACCCCTCTCCCCCCTTGCTGGTAGCAAAGTAAAAGAGGAAAATGAAGAGATCTACCTTCACCTGTGATTCTGAAGAATTAAGAGGTGCAGAAACTTTCTATGAGATTATTTATTATTTTCCAATAGAAAACAATGTACTCTCTGTGTGGTCATTTAAAGAGTATTATAATACAAACGCTTCATAGAGTAAATGTCAAATGGTACCTCCCTCAATATTGGTGAAAATAAAGGCAAAGAAATATGAACTGCTAAATGGGCAGAACACTTTATAGGGGACGGCTAAGAACAAGGAAGGGCATTGCAGGCTAATTTAAATTTTTACTGACACCAGAGTGCTCAGAACTCAACAATTAAGCTCGGCTCCACTATCACTTTCTCATGCAAAGATACAGAAACAAAACACAGAGACATCATGAAGGTCGTCATTCTTGTTTTTAATTGGGGAAAGAGCAGAAAGGAACCTTGCTTAAGATATTACAAAACACAATCCAACACATGATCAAAGTGCTAAAGAAAAAAATTTAAGTGGGACTTTGGCAAGTTTTCACCTGAGGGCAAATGAAAGTGCAAGTCCATTTTTTTTGAAAGTCAGATTTATTGTAACTTACAATTTTCATCAAAACCAATACAATCAGGCATTTAACCTGGACTACTGCTGTATTAAAACATTTAGTTAAAAAATATATTTATCTATATAATACCCACTTAGACCCCAAGAAAATTTGCAGAAATATTTGTTCAGGCTTTTATTAAAATTGGGGGAAATGGCAGGCCAATCATGTGCTGTAACTACGGAAAAACACTTGACTGAATATATTTACATTCTGTTAGCTATGCCTAAGTTATAAAAGAGTCTTTGTAATAAATAAGTATCCAAAACTGGGAAAATTAACTATTGATTTTAACCATTCTCTCTTTTGACAAGATATACAAGTTCATGTTTTGATGATGACTAACAGAGGAAATCTGTAGGGGACCACACTTTTACTTGACCCAAAAACAGAAAAAAAGAAAAGAAAAACTAGGGCTTTAACCAAAAACAGTACACTGTTTATGAGAAGGCATTTCTAGATGCTAAAAATTTAGAACAATACCCTAGCAAGAGGAGATGTTACATATGCTACCATTAAACCATTACTTAAGAGAGCAACATGTCCAACATGCCTTAAAATACATACTTGTACTTCTGAAAGAAGTTTGGAGCTTCAAAAAGTTTGGACCACTCTCCCTTACTCAGCAAAATTTCATCTGTGATAGCAAGACCTAAATTAAAAACATATTAAATGTTTGCATGCTTCAATCTAACAACCTAGAATTTAAAAACCATTAAGACATACCACCACATGCATTCACCACAATCCTAAAATCTTAATTTTAACGAACAGTAATGTTAGTCTAGGACTCTTTGAGCTCAGACTTTTTACATAACACAAACTATTCAAAAATGCTGGAGGATCTTTGACATCAGAGTTCTGATAAATTTTTATTACTCTAAAAATCTATGCTCACAAAATGACTCTCTCCAAAACCTTAAGCACTACTATTTTTTTTAAAAAAGGAATTCTTTTGCTGTTGGATTTCTTTACTTCCTAAAAGCAGACTTGGGGGGGGGGGGGGGTCGGGGTGACAGACATCACCATCTTTCCATGAAGAGCCTCTTCTAATTATAGGAAAGATTTTACTCTTCTGAGTTTGAAACCTGTAGTCCTTTAGCTGATTCTATTTCCCTGACACAGAACACACCAATTCCAGCTACTTCCCTAAGACTGACTTCAGCAAGGCCTTCTAATTAACGGAACTACACTGTAGCACTGTCCTCCAGTTGTTCATCAATTTGCTCGAGCGGGCCCAGTAACGTCTCCATTGTGAGACTTCTTGTTACTGTGTTTGGCATATCGAATACGTCACGGGGAGCTTGCCAGGCTTTGCCATGCGGGCAAGATACTCCCAAGAGCTTGCCGTGCTCTCCGAGAGGGGCGGAGGAATCGAAACCTGGCTCCGCCCGGCAGGTGGCTTTCAAGGCAAACGCCCTACCACTGTGCTATCGCTCCAGCCAGATGGAATGGGACTACAAGGATACAGAAAAACATGTCGGTTTGTCCAAAATAATGGAGTTTGGCCCCAATCCATACCACTTAGTCAAGAAGCTTATGGTACCACTTATGATTTTACACAATAATATGGGTAGTGAACCACCCATATAAAGGCCCAGCTAGGGATACAGCTTTAAATAGTCTTATAATAAAAATTTTCCTCAAAAAATTGAGGAATTGCATTTCTCAAATTAACACTCATACTATAATCAATAAATACGTAACTACTTAAAATCTACTTAGCAAATGCTTCAATTTACATCACGACCAGTCTATAACCGTATGCAAATCCTTTGTGTATAAAGGAGAGGATAAGGATAAACACTTACCTTGCTTAAACTCCTCAACCATGACCATCCGTGTTGAAACGGACACATTGTACGTGGAGTTCTGTTGTGGGTATGCTGGTGTAATTATAGGCATAAGATGGTACCTATCACTGGGGTTTACCTACATACAACAACAGCCAATCAGTTTCTTCAAGTACATATGCAACAGTTACTTGGACTTTTACCCCTTGTTAAACTGAACCAATGATTAAATTTTATTTCATTCAAAGCTGGAGTTGAGAAAGAAAAACCATGTAAGGAGACATCAGTTTTACAGGTATTCTTTATAGAAGAGATTTTTCTAAACTATCAGACTGTTTAAATTTAGGTATGACTATTTGAGTAATCTTATTAGAAATAGTGTGCCTATGAAACAAAACGGGGTCTTCTGGGGCATCTTTGATGTTTAGTTTTTCTCTTTTCAACAACAGATGGGGATACAAACGTAATTACTCTGGAGTAATGTAAAACTACAATATGTTATGTGTAAAAACAAATTTAAACAGGATGGAAATTTAGATACTAATAAATTGGTTACTTTAAGGAGCCTAAGCTATTGAGACATGCTGAAAGTACATATCCATGCTAGTTTCTTTTTAAAAGAATAAAATGATTTAATACATCTCATCTTAATCATATGCTAATTAGTGGCATAATTTAAAAAAAAAAAGGAAATCATAAACTCATATTCCTCCAGAATAAGTGCTCTTAAGTTTGGAAAAAGAAACATACCTTAATAAAATTTGAAACTGACAGAATCTTTATGCTGTAATAAGATAAAGCTAATGCAGAAAAACACGATTTCTAAAGCCTTTTAGAAAGCCTGAATCAAACCTAAGTTTCTTCTTTCAATTAATTATATGTTATCGACATTAAAACTGAGTAAAGGTCGTAACTTCACATGAGGCAGAATAGAAGTTCTTCTTTAGTCAAACCATGCTTTTGTAATCTGTAATAGCCAAACCAATTTTCAATTATATCATCGTAATTAAAAAGATATTGCTTAGACGATAACTGCCACAAGTAAACATTAAAACAGTTTCCTGCAGCAACCCAATTTTAACAGAATATTTAAGTCAAATAAAAAATACAGGGATTTTTATTATCCTTTTATTATTATTTTTTAGCACAAATGCCCACACAACTTTCTCTTACAAGGTAGTTCTCTAAATAGTATATAAATTAAAAATGTTAATGAACTTGGTATTAAACTATGTACAATTAAGATTTTATTTTACAGGGTACATAATTATGCTTCTCACACCAGGACAATTATAGCTGAAGTTATCTAAAAGAAAGAATAAAGCGGACATGTACACTCATTTGTCAATGATGGGAAGTCTCCCTGATTTTTACTTGTTATTGCACAGTGTGAATTTGTAGGGGAAAAAATAATACACTAACCCTTGGGTCCCATACAGGCAAATTAAGATTGCATTCTTCAGGCTGTTTCAATAGCACTGGATTTGGCCATTCCCTGTTTAAAAAGAGTGTAGCACTTGATAAGACTATTGGATATTACCATCTAAACGTATTTATTTTGTTAAACATACAGCAATTGTGAATGTGATTCTTCTTCATTCATCTTCCCTCTTGGTATATATAACCTTTTATTCCTTTCTGCAGACAACAGGCTCTTCAAAATACTTTTCGTTTAACTATAAAACTCCAAACTATTTAGCAGATGAAGTAAAGAAATCTCTGCTTTTCAAAGAACTGCCAAGAACCACATAAACACCATCTACAAAACATCTCATGTGATCCCTAAATCTAAAAACAGGATGATAAACTGTACACAAAAACTAAAACCCAGTCTTTATACTAGCTTCAGACAACAACAGTTCAAAACAAAAAGTTAAATGACTATAGACAGAGGGGTATAATAAATCATAGAAACTGATTAAGAAAAGTACTATCTCATGGCTTAAGAGGTCGTCACCAGGAATATATGTCACTGTTTTAAGACGCATTCTGAGTTAGCTATTTCCGTCCTCCACTAAGGATTAAACGCTAGAAAACATCTACCACCCATAAAATAAGTATCAGTTTCTTAAAAATATTAATTGTTGGAAGCAAAGCGATAGCTAAAATAAGTATCAGTTTCTTAAAAATATTAATTGTTGGAAGCAAAGTGATAGCGGCAGTGTAGGGCCCTTGCCTTGCACCTGGCTGACCTGGGTTCAAGCACCAGGACCCTTTATGGTCCCTGGTGCCCCACCAGGATGAACTCTGGGTGCAGAGGCAAGAGTAAGCCCTGTTCACTGCTAGGCTTGGCCCACTCCCCCCCCAAAAAAAAACAAAACATTAATTGCTATGCATGTGAATACTGCAGTATTAAGAGAAATTATGACAGGTCCTACTCAATCTCATCTCACGATTATGATTAGGTGCTGGCAACTCTGAAAATAAAATGTGTAAAGTGTAGCAGCTCTGAATTATAAACTGCTCCTAAGAAATAATTTTTTATAAAGTAACTATAAAAGAACAGAGGGAGAAGGTATGGAAGTTGGTAAGAATAGGAATGGAAGACCAATTTTTAGATCAATCTGAGTAAGAATGAAAAACTCTACAATCTTTTGGACCAGAGCAACTTTATCTTTTCTTAAAAGAAAGACAGAGAGGGCCAGAGAGATAGTACAGCAGGCAAGATGCTCGCCTTGAATGCAGCTGAACTGGGCTTAATCCCCGGCATCACATACGGTTCCCCAAACTCTACCAGGAATGATCCTTGAGCTCAGAACCAGGAGTAAGCCCTAAGCACTGCCAGGTGTGACCCTGTGCCCCCCACCCCCACCCTAGGCCTTCCCCCCAGAAGTTTTTAAGTTGATAAATATAAAGACGCTAAAAAAATGGGAGTTTATTAAAAAAAAAAAATTCTTTCCTGAATTAATGACTAATTTAAGGATTGAGGAAATGCCTTTTTCAAGTACTTCTATTCCTTAAGGGTTTTTGTAAATATATAAACAGTAGGGGTGGGGAATTTGGGGATCATAATGATATTCAGGGGACCATACAAGATGCTAGGGACTAAAGCCAGGTAGGCCACATGCAAGAAAAGCACATTTCTACTCGCTGCACTAGTCCTCTGGCCCCTGCACAAACATTTTTAACATTGTACCAAAGATAAAGAGACCATTAGAAAATATTTTTAAGATCTTGAGACTGCTTGTCTATTGATTTGGAAGTGATATTATGTTTCAGCTAAACTAATATTCTAGCGTATTAATCCCCTGGATTTAGCAAACATTTAAATTGTAATTTATTTAATAGTTTACACATGGAAATGGAAATAGAACCTGTCTTACTACTCTGGGAAATTGGAAGGAATGGAATTTGGTCTGCTGTTGCATACAACCCAATCTCCCCAGGACTACTTAAATTGTTTACATATCATGAGCAAAAATAGTAACCTGAATCCAGCTGCAGATATGTCATAGAAATAAGACTAAACTTCAGTGTCTACAATCAATTTTATTTTAATATAATCTAAACACATACCATTTAGAAAATACCAAGAAAAATTTATGTACAAGAGTTGACGCTATTGCATTTGGATAAAGCTGGCAAGTTCTTGCTACTAGCATAGCCCAGGAAACACCACCGAGGAAACCTAATATATTGGAATAGATGTTGTGGCCTGTTGGTGAGGGAAAAACAAACAAACAAACAAAAATTAGTGTTGAATTAAAGCTGAAACATTTTCAATAATCTAGCCAACAAATTCTGAACTCACGTTTGGCCCAAAGTTTGATAGCTCTCAGAGTTAACCTGAAGTTGTCAATGTTTGGTACTAGATGTAAAATTTCATCGGTTACCCTGCAACCTGATTAACAGGAGTGAAAAAACACAACATCAAATCGTCAAGAAGTTTAACATTATCTCTTTACATCTTCTGAAACTGGTGAAATTCTGAAATTAAATAAAAACTTAATTTGGCAGAGAAATACTAACTCAAAAGAGATATAGATTAAATGAATTAAATCGAATACATCTTCTACTAGAAATACTACCCTAATAAGTAAAACTTTTTCCAGATCAGATATAAGGCTTCCAAAAGTCTCTCTTCGAGTGTCTTAACAGCATGCAAGGCTAATATGAAAATGTTCAAAAAGGATTAATTTGATAAACATAGTAACTTGGAAATGTTACAAAGGATCAAAAGATAATTAGGACTGCACAATGAAATCCACAATACTAACAACAAAATATACAATCATCACAGTCTTTAAATAGCCCAGGAAGAAAAGTAACTGGGTTATCAAAGGTAAAATAAATGCCAGATGCCCTCTGGAGTCTAAACTATTAACACTAAAAGTACACTGCATTTAACTCGCTATGAATAAATACTTGACTATAAAAAGCATTATAAAAAGTTAATACCTACTAACTCAGTTATATGCAAAGGAAAGTTGGTTTGACATACCATTAAGACTTCTTATGCATCTTATATCTAAGTTTTTAAGCAGACTGTCATCTCGTAGGTCCAAATCTTCTGGAATAGTCTGCAGTGCTAATCTTGCAAACAAAATATCAATCTAAAATAAAAGTAAAATGTAACAGTCCATACCTGGCAAACAACTTTTTTTGCAGGAGAGGGGAACCACACCTGGCGATGTTCAGGGCTTACTCTTGGCCCTGAGCTCAGGATCACTCCTGGCAGGCTCAGAGAGCCACACATGGGTGTCAAGGATCGGACCAGGCTGACATCATGCAAGACAAGTACCCGGCCTGTTATACTAGCATTTCTTCAAAGGAGAAAGCACACCATTTAACACCAATACTTTCCTCTACTGGAGGTAAGTGTACAGCAAGTGGAACACTTGCCTTACAAGCGGTCAACTGGATTTCATCCTCAACACCCCAGGTGGTCCCTTCCCGCCCCATCCCCACCCCGAACTTCTCAGTCCACCAGGAGTGACCCACGAATGCAGAACCAGGATGTAAACCCTGAGTACAGCCTGGTGTGCCCCAACCCCCACCAAAAACAAAGGGGGGACACCAGAAAGTACAGTGAATAAGGGGCTCGCCTTACAAGCAGCAGACCCAGGTTCCATCCCATGCAGTTCCCCTCAAGTCTACCTTGAGTGATCTCCAAGCCAAGAGCCCCTGAGCGTGGCTGGGAGTGGCCCCAAAACCAAAAGGTTAAAAATAAAGTCAATACGTTTCCTTGATTACGAACATGAGCCTAAACTGCAGCCTCACGGGAAGGGGGCGAAACTGGCTCGTCCTTCACGCCCAACTAAGGTCACGAGCGGCTCTCCGGCATGGCCATGGCACCAGACACACAGAAACTAATCTCGTGATTATCCGGCTCTTGGCAGAAATCCCTCCAGATTTAATTAGTAAAATATCAGAAATCCAAAATCAGGCGGCCGCTATTGCAGTCGCTCAACATCATATGGTTTTCATGACCAGCAATAGAAAACAAATGATTTCACAATGCCTTCTCAGCAGTTCTGATTGTTGGGGGGAAATTCCAAACAATAATGGTGCATCTTTTGTCAAAATAATGAATGTAATCAAAGTAGAGAGTTAAGCAGAAATCATCTGCCTCACAGGCATCGGGAGAGGTGGGAGGGGGGTATATTGGGGTTCTTGGTGGTGAAAAATAACTAAAGTTTGATCATTGTATGACCGAGACTTAAACTTGAAAGCTTTGTAACTTTTCTCACAGTGATTCAATAATTAAAAAAAAAATGCATGAGCCTAAAGTCCACAACAGATACTTTTATCAGTTTTAAGGATTGAAAAGACAGTGCAGGGGGGAAGGCGACTACCTGGCATGGCATGCAGTTCACGCTGCTTTACCGCAGGAACCATTTGGTCCCCCAATACTCTAGTAGTTCCTAGCATCACTGTTTTGGGTGTGGCCCAAAACAAATCCCCCAAAATATTTTTACAAGCTAAATGGGCTGGAGCGATAGCACAGCGGGTAGGGCGTTCGCCTTACAAGCGGCCAACATGGCCGACCCGAGTTCGATTCCTCCGCCCCTCTCGGAGAGCCCGGCAAGCTACCGAGAGTATTCGATATGCCAGACACAGTAACAACAAAGTCTCCAATGGAGACGTTACTGGGCCCGCTCGAGCAAATCGACGATCAACGGGAGGGGCCTTTACTTTACTTTACTTTAAATATGAAACCGGAGCTCTGCTCGGGGTGGGGAGGGAAACTCAGCCCGCCCCCCTGCGAGGGGCCCCGGCGAGAACAGCCAGGCGCGGAGACAGGAGCAGAGCCCCGGCAACCGAAGACCTCCAGAACCGGCCACCAGCATGCTGAGACCACTCTCCACATGCATGAAGGTACCGGCAGAGGAACAAAGGCATGCAGGTCCCGGGGCTGAGATCTCCAAGCCTACTCAGATCGGGGCTGAGCATCCTCCACTCCGATCCTCCACCTTCCAGTAGGCAGGGGTCACATCCACCATCTGACCCCCAGCGCCGTATGATCCCATCAACGGCCAAGACCCAGAGACTATAAAACCCAGCTCCTGGAAGACATCTTATTATCTTATTCTTACTTTGGACAACCTCACAGGCTACCGAATGTAACCTGCCCACATGGCGGAGTCTGGCAAATTCCCCGTGGCGTACTCAATATGCCAATTACCAGTAAAAATGATGGGTCTCATTCTCTTAGCCCTGAAAGAGCCTTGAATATGGCACTTTTGAAAATCTCAGGGCTAGGACGAAGGAGACATTACTGGTGCCTGCTTAGGGCAATCGATGAACAGGATGGTCATGAAATATGAAACAATGGGGCAGAACAAAAAAAAAAAAAGAGAAACAATTTTTTAGAAGCATCCACTTGTTAGTTAAATCATACATCAGTTTGGTTTACTAAGAAATGCACCCAATAAATTTAACAAATAAAATTTAAAAAATTTTTAATACACGCAACCGGAGCCAGAGAAATAGCACAGCAGGTAGTTTGTCTTGCATAAAGGGGCCCCAGGTTTGAGCCTGCATCATATATATGGTTCCCGGAGAACTGCCAGAACTGATGCCTAAGCACAGAGCCAGAAATTAAGCCCTGAGTAGTGCTGGGTATGGCCTCAAATAAATTAATTAAATAATTAAAATAACTTTTAAAAAAGAATCATTCTCCCATGAGATGCAAATGAATTTTGTCTAACACACAAAACAAATTCCATCTGCTGGCAATGTTCTTTATGGGGAAATAGATCTATGTACAGACTATATTTATCACGGTCCTCCCGTTATTCATCCATTTGCTCACGCGGGCCCAGTAACGTCTCCATCATGAGACTTGTTGTTACTGTTTGGCATATCGAATACGTCACGGGGAGCTTGCCAGGCTTTGCCGTGCAGGCGAGATACTCTCGGTAGCTTGTTGGGCTCTCCGAGAGGGGCAGAGAAATCGAACTCGGGTCGACCATGTTGGCCGCTTGTAAGGCAAACACCCTACTGCTGTGCTATCGCTCCAGCCCATATTTATAATCTCTACTAAATTTTATACTTTCAGTTAATTATATAATGATTAGTCATAATGGAGTTCATGCCCAATTCAATCAGTCTAATCAATGGCTGAATAAATAGCAATACTCCTACATTAAAAAAATTATCATAGATCAAACTTGAGCACCTTAAGCAGCAATTAAAGAAATGCATTTTTCATAAACAAATTATTTTTCCATTTCCTCAAATTTCACAACTTTCATTATTAGTAACTTTGCAACATCATTATATAAAATATATTAACAGTAACTAATGAAAACTGAGGCTATCTCATGGTCAGTTTTGCTCCCATTACTTTCTCTCATTTAGTTGAAAGCAGTAAAAAATAATCTACATTGCGTCAATAATTTAAATTCATAAATCCTACCCCATCAGTATTTTTTTAATAAAAGTATCTTACTACATACAATACCAGGTCACGAATTTCTCTTAACCTCTTAAAATATCTTGCTGAAGACCAAACTCCTATTTGCAGTAAGTACTATTGCCTTGAATGATTAAAAAGTACTTAGCTATGCATAGAGAAAATTTACCAAGAATGTAGCAGCATTTTGGGAGTCAATTTTTCATTCCTTCTGCCTTTATTTGGGCTGAAAGACTAAAGTGACACGTTCTGCATCACTTCTACCAATCCAAACTTCCAGGAAGTGGGATCACAGGAGAGGCTAGGGGGACACCCGGCAGGGGGCAGGGCTAGGTCCTGGCTCTGTGCTCGAGGCAAATCCCTTACTCTCTCTCTGGTTCCCGAAAACTTAATTCTTATCACATCAATTCGCAAATTACAAAACTGTAAAATTTAACTACGTGGTTCAATTTCACACAGAGCAAGAAAATATTTCAACATATCTTACCTCTATTCCATCAAAACATAGTTTGATAACAGGTACGAATGCCTCTTCAACAGCCTGCAAGAAAAGTAAACAATTTCAGTGTCTCTCAAATTACACATTAGACCTGTACCAGTTTTAGCGCTTTCTGATTAAAGTGATAATTGAACTCATTTAAACATAGTTTAGCATAATGCCAGAGACTAGGTTCTTAATAACTAAACTTTTCTTAAGTCATTAGACTCTCGAGTCAGACAAACCAAAGTGAAAATCCTTGATCTGAACACATTTCATAGGTGAGCACGGCCAAATTACCTAATAGACCCCGTTTGTTTTCTACTCTGCACCCAATTACAGATTTGTTTTTAGGCAACTAAAAAAAATAAAATACAAACACATATATAAGTAAACACCTAAAAGCCTAGCAAACTGCATGAGCTTAACAGACAACAGCAATATCATAAAATCCGTTCCGTTCAGCTGATGTTTGTTTTGGGGTCACTCCTGAACGCACTGAGGCCTTACTCCTGGCTCTGTGCTTGGGGGGCCATATGTGCTACAAGTTGTTTGTTTGGGGGTCAGACTTGATTGTGCCCGGAGCTAACCATGTGGTCCCAGGGATCAAACCTGGACCTCTGAAGTCAAACCTGACACTCAACACATGAACTCTCTCTCCAACCCCCATTCAATCCCTTTCACCCAAGCATTTACGCACTCTTAAATCTTTCACTTCTTCTTGTAATTTCAACTTATCATAGAATGAGGTGAAAAAGTCACTTCGATCAACGTGTCTTGGTGCAACACACAATGCATCAATATCAGCACCTAAAAAGAAATTCAGTCATCAACCACTGAAGAACAGCACACACAAGATCATTTTGCATCTTACTGCAGCAAAACTTTACTGATGGTGACGATCTGCTAACATTTTACTGGTGGGCCTCAAAAAACAAACTCCACCTTCAGAACATGTCCAGTCAAAACAGAAAAAGATTAACCTTAACTAATGGTATTTTAGTTTTTAGCCGTAGGACCCTAAAATTGGCACGGACAAAGAGAAGAGGGCAGCAAGGAAAGTAACTTAGAAAAGACCTTTTATGATAAAGAGAGGGTCATCAACCACCCCCATATTAATTAATCCATCGATCAGAAAATAGTTCTCTTCTAAACAACAATCAATATTTAAGAGACTAAACTGATGTCTAGTTAAGAACTACAGAATCAACGTCAAAAACCACAGGCAAAAATTCCAAGGTAGAGACTGTGCTATGACAGTTGTTATTTAATGCTTTACTGGATGCCAGCAATCAATACGTGAGAACAGAAAAAAGAGAACATTAACCGGTATCATAAAAGAGAGGTAAGGTAAGGTAAGGTAAAGGCCCTCCCGTTGATCATCGATTTGCTCGAGCGGGCCCAGTAACGTCTCCATTGGAGACTTTGTTGTTACTGTGTCTGGCATATCGAATACTCTCGGTAGCTTGCCGGGCTCTCCGAATAAGAGAGATGAATGAGATGAATTAGTCTCCGAATAAAAGAGAGATGAATGAGAAATCAAGTTAAACAGTAATTTCCATGAGATTCAGAAGTGCAGGCACTATTCTGAAGATTGAGTATTTCGCATCTTCATGAAAGAAAAAAGACAATACTGTGTACAGGATACACGAAAAGCAAATACAGTACTAATACCATGGAGTAGTTGGAGATGGGCAGGAGGCTGCCAGAATAAATACAATATAGCACTGTCCACCCTTGTTCATCGATTTGCTCAAGCGGGCACCAGTAACGTCTCCACTGTGAGACTTAACTTTCTGGCATAAATACAATATACTGGCAGGTAATTTTAAAACCTTGAGATCAGTACTAACGGTTACACAGGAGCAGCACAAGTCAGAATCCTAGTTCTGCCAAGATGGCTAAAACTATTCAAAGATTTATTATCTCTTACGTGCCAAAACCCTGTATTTGGGGGCTGGACCAAAAGCACAGTGGATAGGGTGTTTGCCTTGCACACAGCAAACCTGGTTTTGATTCCCAGCATGCCATATGGTCCCAGGAGTAATTCCTGAATTACTCCGAGCCAGGAGTAACCCCTGAATATCGCCGGTGTGACCCAAAAAAGCAAAAAAAAAAAAAAAAATCCTCCATTTGTTTCATGAAAATAAGACATTAGTGTGGGAGAGAAATAAAATAATGAAGACCAAAAGCTTAGATCAGTGCCCAATAAAAAGAATTCAATAAATGTTCTCCTCATGGTTAGGATTTTTATTGTGATTTAAGAGGAGGAAAAACTGTAAGCGTAAGGAAGAAAATAAACAACACTGATCATTAATGATGACAGATACATTTCTTTGGTTTGTCTTTGCATGGGGAAGAAGGGTGGGTGTGAGGAAAACAGCTCATTTTCCTGATCTTCAGACATAATTCTTCAGGTAGGGAAAACAATATCGAAAGCAGCAAGGCTGGGGCTGGAGCAGCAGCACAGTGGGTAGGGCGTTGGCCTAGCACGCACCGACCCAGGTTCGATCCCCAGCATCCCATGTGGCCCCCTGAGCACCGCCAGGAGTAATTCCTAAGTGAAAATCCAGGAGTAACCCATGTGCATCGCCGGGAATAACCCAAAAAGAAAAAAGAAAAGGGGGAAAAAAAAGCGGCAAGGTTGAAAAGAACTCTTCAATGGGAAAAATGTTTTATATCCACATTCTCTAGGATGTTAGCAGTCATATGAATATTCAACAGATAATATGTGGGTATTTCTACAAGAAACAGAATTTGTAATTTTACTTTTTTTGTAATTTTGTAAAATTTGTAATTTTGTACAAGATTTGTAATTTTTGTAATTTTAAAGGTACAAATGGACTGGTAGGAAAGATGATAGCACTGTGGGTAGGGCATTTGCTTGCACGCGGCCACCCCGGGTTCGATTCCTCCACCCCTCTCGGAGAGCCCGGCAAGTTACGAGAGTATCTCACTTGCACAGAAAAGCCTACCTATGACATATTCGATCTGCCAAAAACAGTAACAAGTCTCACAATTTGTTGTGATGTTACTAGTGCCCGCTCAAGCAAATCGATGAACAACGAGATGACGGTGATTCAATGATAACTTAAGGTATCATTTTTCAGTTTATTAAATTTAAACCTCTTGAAATGTTCACTCTTCCATACAATCCCAAACTGTATAACAACATAATAAACTGAAATGCATGCCATAATTTTTCAGGAATAAAAAGATACTCTTTCTCAAAATAATCAGCAACAATATTTACCTTTTGTATGTACTCCTAATCTGTAAGATCCAAATGTAAAAATTTTTCCTCCAACATTTTCAATTACAGATTGTGGAAGATTCTGTTGGAGTAAATAGACGGTGGTTATTTTGCTGATGAGACCAAGGGAAAGGGCTTAAACAAACACAGTACACTTGAAAAGGAAAACAAAAATAAGACTTCTACTGCAATGTATCTAAGGACAGTGAGAAAACTTGGGAGGGCTGGAGGCCCTGCTGGCTCTCACGCGCCAGGCCCCCAGCACCACTGGGACAGGGACAAACCCAAAAGCAACCAGAAATTTCATCGAGAGGATACATAGCTAGCCTTCATGAAACAACTTAATGTGAAATGAAATCAACTCACAACTTTTAAATTGATATTTATTACTGAAGACTGAAACTACTTTTGAATTTTCTGTTCTCGGGAAATGCAGTCTCTACAGAGGATTATGGCCTAGAACAGCATGTGACTCCACAGAAGCAATGATGAGACCAAGAGATTTTTATTCATGACAACAAAGATGTTACATCACTCGTGTTTTACTTCTGGGGCTGGGATGTAGTAAGTTGTAGAGCTCTTGCCTTGAACGCAAAAGGTCCTGGGCTTGATACCTGGCACCACACATTGATAACTTAAAAAAAAAAATTCAATTATACAGACTAATCTAACAGTATATATCTCATAGTATATATATTCAATTATACAGACTAATCTAATAGTATATATCTAATAGTATATTAGAGTATAATTTTTCCATGTCAGAAGCGTCCTCAATGTCAATACTACTATAAATTTTTAATTTCCAAAATGCTTCAATAATAGAAATAAACTTAAGGTTTTTCTGTGTACAAACACCAAGAGAATTAGAAAAATTTTTTTCTTCTGTTTTGGGTTTTGTTTTGATTTGGTTTTGGGGCCATACCCAATTAAGTTCAAGGGTCACTCCTGGCTCTGTGCTTAGGAATCACTCCTAGCAGTGCTTGGAGGACCATGTGGAAAAAAATCCTGGGGCCAAAGCATGAATACAGTGGGCAAGGCATTTGCCTGAAATGCGGTCAACCAGGATTCCATCCCAGGCATCCCACATGACACCCACTGCCTCCCGCACTGCCAGGAGTGACCCCTGGGCATAAGCCAGAGAGTAAGCCCTGAGCATCAAGTCATATCCAGCAAGGTCATGCCTGTTTGGCAGGTGGGTCATACGTACAATCCAGCAGTACTCAAGGGCTACTCCTAGCTCTGTGGTCAGGAATGAACCCTGGCAATACTCCGAGGACCCTCTGCAGTGCCTGAGATGACACCAGGATCAGAGAGATATTAAGGCAAGGCCTTAACCGCTGGTTGGTACCTCTCTGTCCCCTGTCACGCAAACGCTTCAGAATATTCCCTAGACCAGAGAGGGAATATTCTAGCGGGCTTAACCAAGATTCATGCCCCAGCACCAACTACAGTCCCCTGAGTCTACCAGGAGTAATTCCTGAGCAGAGAGCAGGAGTAAGCTCTGAGCACTGCTGTTACCACCCAAAGACCCAAACTGTGCTCCCCCCAATTCTTTTTCCTTTTGCTGAAAGTTTATAAATTCATCAGCTATCATAACTTTTTATAATAATGCATTAGGATCTCAATAAAATAGTATTTAAGAACACTAAACAAAGCAATAGTTTGAGAGACTAGTACCTGAAAAGATTCTCATTTATGTAAGATTCCTTAAAAGCTATAGAGGGGGCTGGAGCGATAGCACAGCGGGTAAGGCGTTTGCCTAGCACGCAGCTGACCCAGGTTCAATTCCCAGCATCCCATACGGTCCCCCGAGCGCCGCCAGGAGTAATTCCTGAGTGTATGAGCCAGGAGGAACCCCTGTGCAGCGCCCAGTGACAAACAAACAAATAAATGAATAAATAAATAAAAAGCTATGGAGTGTCAAGTGTTTGTAACATTTTAAAAGTACCTTTCTAGGAAAAACTACTTCATATTTTCAGTTACTGAATTTCAGCTCTGTAATGTCACAACCATAAGGGACTTTTAATACGCGAGAGAATGGACCAATAGTAGAGAGTCATGCAAGCCATGGACCCACGTTAGATCCCTGGCACCACAAAGAGTCCCCCGAGCAGGGCAGGTGCAATCCCTGAGGGCCAGTCCAAAGGAAGTGCTGAACACTGCCACGTATGGCCCCTAATCCAAAACAACAACAACAACAAACACTGAACCTGAGCTCGGTGACAGAGTGCAGCCCTTGTGCAAATCCCTGGGGCCAATACACTCTGGGTCCAGGGAGATGGCTACAAGGGCAAGAGCACATGCTCCGGCCATGTGGGAGGTCTAGGTTCGATCTTTGGCAGTGCCTGGGCCCCAGCCCCACTAGCAACAACTCCCAGCACCAAGTTGTGGTGTGGTCCCCAAACAAAACAAAGAACTCAATAAGCACCATTCTGGTTTCCCAGAATGGTTATTTTAAAAAAATAACTAGACAGAGATACCGAGCCTTGTTACCAGGTGTATCTTAAATCAACTGCATTGAATTATGAACAAAAAATGACCAAAATGTTACTCTATAGACAAATATTTCACCTTACCTTGCTTTCACTGATTTCTCGTATCCATTCTTTTACCAGGTTATTCAATTTCCCTAAAATTAAAATCCTGTTGACAGAGCAAGTATCAATCGTCAATTCCATAACATTACTTATTGAGATGAAAAACAGATCAAAGGTGGCTTCCCAAATGTGACCCACTTTTGAAGTCATCAGAAAGCACACAGTGGCTAGGTGTATGTGGGCACTGTTCTACTGGGTAAGGCTCTCCTTTAGCTACGAAAGGCATTCCCATTTCTCCTGGCAAACCTGTACTTACATAATCCAAACACCAATCATCAAATTAAAGAGCCAGAGCAACAGGACAGTGGGCAGGGCACTTGCCTTGCATGCAGCCAACCCAGGCAGGATCCCCAGCACCATGAAAGGTGCCCCCATGCTCCACCAGGACTGATCACCGAGTACAGAGCTAGGAGTAAGCCCTGAGCACTGCCAATATGCCCCCACCCCACCCCCACCTTATGGTAGAAGAAAAACTAAGAGGCTGCACGTGAAGCCAGGCAGTAAAACCTTTGCCTTATTGTGTGAAGCCCTAGATTCGATCCCAGGATGCACAAAATAACATAAAAATTAAGGTGTAAGGAGTTCTGGCTCAAGTGCTGATGCACTTTCCTTGCACATGTGTGGTCTTGGGTTCAACTCTTGGGACATATAACCAGAGAGAATACCGCCGGGTATGGCCTTGGTAGTGCATAATTTTACACACACACACACACACACACACACACACACACACACACACACCCCATCCCCAGTCCCAATAGAATTTTATAAAGTGGGGCCCAAGAGATACGCAGCTGGCCCAGATTCAATCCCCAGCACCACATGTTGTCACCCCAGAAATTTGGTCCCTGAGCACCACAACCAGGTGTGACCCAGAGTCAAAACAAATATAATGTGACCTGGAAGCTTTGTAACTTTTCCCACAGTTATTCAATAGATAAATATGAGAAGAAAATAGAATAAAATTATGAAAAAAAATGCAAGGTGGAGTTCATGCCCAATTCAATCAGCTAACCAGTGACTGAATGAATAAATAGCAATACTCCTACATAAAAGAAAAAAAAAACAATGGGAAAAAAATAGGATTCAGGTTTAGAGTTCAATGGCCCAGAGATAGTCCTGCAAGTTTAAGGCCAAGAGCCCAATCCATGGTGTGCCTACCAAAGAAAGGTCTGAATGGGTACACTGTAAGTGGCAGCTCTAAGATCTGTGACCACTGGCACCATAAGAAGCAGTGTGACCCCCCCACCTCCAGTGAGCACCACAACTGAAACGATGTGCCAGCACCACAGCCAGTGGGAGGCTGCAGCAAGCACACACATGGCCAATGTGGCCCTGCGAGCACTAGCAGAAAGTGTGCAAACACCACAACCAAAAGTAAAGCATCCTGCTGCATACCTCTGCTAATGTGTGGAAGCCCCAGCCAACACCACAAGGATACGTGCCCCCACAAGACAAGTAACTTTGGGACACCCTATTGATGAAAGGAAGGGAAAAGAAGGGAGAGGTGGTGAAGAAAAACCTAAGATTCACCTGCGCTGCAGTTCCTCTTCCTCTTCAAAAACCCCGAAGGGCTTCAGAGTCTCGATCAGTTTCTGTGTCAGTACGCAGTCGGTCTCCTTGGGGGCCGCTAAGCTGATAGGAGAGGTAATGCCATAGTGCTTCGGTGGCGGTTGTGTTTGTTGTGACCCCTGCGTTGTAACTGGACTACAAAGGGAATTGGAAAAGATTAGTGCCTCCCCACACAAAAGTCTATGGAATTTCAAACCAACAGGCATCACCAAAAAACTGCTTTAACAGCTCCTTCACTGCCACTTCATCCCTCCAAAAATCTTATTCGCAGACATTTTGTCTTTAAAAAGGAAAAATAACAAATGACAAAGCAGTGTCTCCTCCCATTCCAAAGTGTTTAACTTTGTTACTACCTAAATTTACCTAAATAAATTCTGAGTAAGAATCAAAAATACTCTAAGAAGTCAAACTAGAACACAACTGAGAAAAATTCACTTTTGAAAAGGAATCAAGACTCAGCAGTGAATCCAGAAGACAGATGCTCGCCAGACATCTCTCCGGCCCGCGCTGAGCCGATTTCACGGATTTCATGGGGCTCCTCAGAGAGAGAGGGTGTCCCCTCGCCACCCACTCCAGATGAACCCCCGGTGGCCACAAACTTTCAGAAGAAAAGAAAAACTCAGGTACACGGAAACAGGGTCCGAGAAGCCCATTCCCTTCCCCTCTCCCCACCCCCTTGGGGTCCAGGCTGTCCCGCCCAGGAAGTGCCTCCAGGCCAGTTAAGCAAGGCACAAAAGAAATCTCAAAACCTCCCTACAGAGATGTCTCTGGACCCCAATCATCTACATATTGAGAATTCCAGGAGCGCGGTGCAGCGAAAGAAAGCAACAGAAAATAAATTATCTAGAATCTGCCTGTAGCGGGCAGGCCTGAAAGGCGGTGGGAAAATTCGAAATAATGGTGGTGGGAAGGTGTAATGGCGGTGGGATTGGTGTTGAAATACTGAATGTCATCAATGTGAACAACCCTAGGAAAATAAAATTTAAAAAGGAGTCCAAACCTATTTATTTCCAAGTCAATGATAAAACTAATCCCAAACAATAACCAATACAGGAGATGCCCCTCACCCCCCACAAAAGGGACTTAACATCTCACTCACAACTAAAAATCCACAGATAATATAAACACAAAAACCTTAAGGAGGAACAAAGGTTATGCACAGCAACGGTATTTGATTCTCTGGTTTGGGGGCAACACCTGGCAACATGAAGGGCTTGACTGAACTCGGGGATCACTCCTGGCAGGACTTGGGGGACCCTATGGGTTGCCAGGAATCAAATCCTAGCTGGATAATGTGCAAGACAAGCATATTACCCTCTGTACTATCTCTCCAGCCCCAAATGGTGTTTTTTTGCCAAGAGATTTACATTCCAAAAATAATATTAGTCTCTAAAATTCTTCCATTTTAAGAGAAATTCCCAAGTTGTGTAACTAGTCAGATTTCAATCTAAGTGATGAAAAGAAAATTGCATGCTTTGAATACTTTAAAAAATTAATTTGAGGGCCAGAGCAATAGTACAGCAGACAGAGTGCTTGCCTTGAACAAGGCGAACCCGGGTTCTATCTTTTAGCACTTCATCTGATCCCCTAAGGACCCGATAGAAGTGACTGTGGGCAGTCAAGAAGTCCTGAGTACCACACTGTGGCCTAAAAACTACCACCAACAAAAAATATTTCCACCTAAGTAATGGCATACTTCGAATACTTTAAAAAATTAATTTGAGTGGCTGGAGCGGTAGTACAGCAGGCAGGGAGTTTTCCTTGCAAGCAGCCGACCCGGGTTCGATCCCCAGCATCCCACGTGGTTCCCCAGGCACCACCAGGAGTGACTTCTGAGTGCAGAGCCAGAAGTAACCCTGAAGTTGCCAGGGATGCTGCCTCCAAAAAAGAAAAGGAAAGGAGGACGACAAAGAGGGAGGGGCGTAGGGAGGAAGAAATTAATTCAGCAAGCAAGACAGTTAATTCAACTGGCTAAAGGTATGTTTGCAAGCGAGAGGTCCAGGTTCCATCCTCTGCACTGTAATCAGGAGATGTAATTTTGAGAATACATGTTTCGACACAAAGAACCCCCCCCCACCCCACCAAAAAAGAAGTTTTTGATTAAAAATAAGATTCCCACATTGGGGCTGGAGAGCTAGTCTTGGTTTGATCCCCATCATCACAGTCCACTGTGAAAAGCAGAGCCCAGCCCCTGAGACTCCTAAGCACCCCTGGGGTAATCCCTGACAGTGCCCTGTGGCCCAAGTCGTGGACCACTGGCCCGGAGACAACTGCTGGAAGCAAGTCCTGATCACTGCTGGGGAGGCGACTCTCCACCACCTCCCCCTAAAGGCCAAAGAAACAGCTCACCAGAGCATGAACTCTGCATGCTGGAGGACTGGGTTCCAGCGCCAGCACGCCTGGACACCAACAGGTACAACCTCTGGGTATAGGAGCCAGAAGCACCTCGGTGGCCCCAAACCAAACCCAAACAAAAAGAAATTAACTGTTTTAGGGGTTGGAGCGACAGTACAGACGGAAGGAGGCTTGCCTTGCATGCAGCCAGCCAATCCCTGAGCACCACCAGGTGTGGCCTAAAAACAAGAACCAAAAAGTTAACGGCTTTAAAATACAAGTAAGGCGACTGAAAAGACAGGAGAGCAGGCAGACGCATGCCTTGTATGAGCCAACTTCCGTTTGATTCCCAGCACCCTATACGGCTGCCCAGAACAAAGCCAAAATTTTAAAAATCCACAAACACATCCCAACCTTTTTTCAAGTTCAAAGTAAATCATTTTAACAATAGCCTACTTAAGCAATACCGTGTGAAATCCAATATACGAATGTCATTATATATACTCATTCCCTACCGACAGGATTCTGGCTTACACTATGACTATTAGACTGTGTTTGTTTTTAGGGGGTGGGTATTTTCTATTCTCCTAGAACAAACCAAGAGCACCAAAACATACCATCAATCATCAGGCTGTAAAACATCTACTGATGGTGTTCCCAGGACCACTTACAGATTGTCTCAATTTTCATTTCATTTTATGAAAGTAACACTAAGAATCAGATTTATGATCTTTTACAGCAATCCCTTCTGAGCAATCCCCTCCTACTTCCTCACTCTAATGAGCTGTCCAGAGCCAGGAGAGCTCACAGAACTGGGGATCCACATGAGTCATCAAACTTCCTTAATGCTCTAGCTTTCCAGTGCAGGCAGTCACCTCCTGCGATGAAAATACACAAAGCAGGGGCCTGAGAGAGTGCAGCGGGAAAGTTGCTTGGCTTGCATGCAGCTGACCCGGGCTTGATCACCAGCCCAAAAGCAACAACCATAACAACAACAACAAAAAACCCTTAAGTAATAATTAAGTCCTTATATCCTATCAATTAACAGTCAACAGACTCACAAAACTGGTATCATAAAGTGACACTAGGGGCTGGAGAAAGAGTGAGGTAGGCGGAGCATTTGCCTTCCGTGTGGCTTACCCAGGATGTCCCCAGCATCCCTTATGGTACCCAAGCCCTGCCAGGAGTGACATATGCGCTCAAAACCAGCAGTGAACCCTAAGTATTGCCGGATATGACCTAAAAAAAAAACATAAAAAACAATAAAACCTGTAAGACTCCAACAAGTTCCCTACAAAAAATCCAAAGCATCACTATAAGAACTATTTGGGTGTGACAGTCCAGCGGTGCTCAGGCTCTGTCCTGGGATCACACCTGACTGTGCAGAGACCCAAATGGAGTGCGACTGTCTTGCCTGTCATAGTGTCTCTCTGGCCCCATGTCTTTTTTTTTTTGCTATGAAAAGCAAACTAGAAAATTTAAAACTACAATAGTTTTCTTATCAGTAAAGGACCTTTTCCAGGCCGGAGGAAAGTCCAATGGGTAGGGCAGCTGCCTTGCACAATTCCTGGCATCCCAGAGTCCCCTGAACCCACCATAAGTGATCTCTGAACACAGATCCAGGAATAAGTCCTGACAACTACCCTGCAAGGTGTGGCCAATACTCAGAAGTAAGGTCCCTCCTTCCCCTCCCCTTACCATACACACACACACAACCCCCCAATGCTTGGCATCCAAGACCTGACTAGTTAGAACAAATATTTAGGTATTCAGAACAACAGCATTTTTGTGAAGTTACCATGTGACTACAGAGTTCTTATTTTGGCAAGATTGTTGTTTCAAAAGTTTAAGCATCCAACAAATACACTTAAGCAAACTCAAATGGTGACAAGTTAGTTCTTATGTAGTTTAGTAGCCATACAAAATATGATCAATTTGGGGATATACGATGACAATAACCATTTCCTGATCAGTGAGGAATTATGAAATATAGAAGTGCCCCCAATTCATGGCATTACTCATAAACCTTTCAGTTACCAACAGATAAACCATAGTGCAAAGTGTTACATAAGGCATATTAAGAGTTATATATTAAATATCAACTTTTATTGCTACAGTGTCGTGCTATTTCATTGTAAGGTTATTAATGCCCTGCACCTAATTTATAATAAAATTTCAGTCCTATCACAGATATATGAAATTCCAGTATAAAGGAGTACATTAGTACCTGCAGGTTCAGGCATGATGGGGAGTCTGAGAGTCCCCTGGTAAGGGGGAGAACTGTACACTAAGAACTTTACCTTCCCACATAATACAGTTTCGAAATTCCAGAAAACTATTTTTACATATTTAAAAATTTTAAAAAGTACCCCAAGACACTCAAGAAAATAAACACTATTTTCAGAAGAGTATTCAAGAAACAAACTCAAATGCCCATTCATATAACATTGACCTACCTAAAAATATTCCAACTTTATATAGTAAAACACTTTGTAAGTCAAATTAAAAGAAACACTGTAGGGCCGGAGCTGTAATACCATAGGTAGGATGCCTGCCCTGCATGGGGTTGGCATAGGTTTGATCCCCAGAACCCCATATGGTTCCTGAGCACCACCAGAAGTGATTCCTGTGCACAGAACCCAGAGTTAGCCCTGAGCACTGGTGGGTGTGAGAAGGCATTATGCCAAATTATGCAAAAAGTTATCAAGCAAAAAAATATTTCACTGAATACTAGAGAGTAAATTTTAGCTACTATGCATCTGAAACAGGGGCCAGAGCAAAAGTACAGTGGTTAGGGCACTTGCCTTGCACACGGCCCACCAGGGTTTGCATCCATATCGTTCCCGAACCAAGAGTAATCCCTGAGCACAAAGCCAAAAATAAGACCTGAGCACCAGGTGTACCCCTGACCACACTCTCCACTTGGAAAAAAAAAAAAAAGAGGACGACATACACAGAATCTGGAAGTTACTGTGCTTGCCTTCAAAGTTGCAGACCAGTTGGGCACTGCCAGCTGAAGCACCAAAACTCAAGAAAGTTTTAAAAGTGCCCTCGCAATAGTGTGCCAAGTACCGAACCCCCGTACATCCGAAGCATGTGCACTACATTTCACTACCCCAATTTTAAGACTTTTCCTCCAGCAGCTGCACCTCAAGCAATTTACCTTCCAGAAACTGGAACCACAGAACACAGACGCCAGGTCCTGGAGTGGAGAACAGTGGCTCAGACACCCTGACTAGCTACACATGACGCTGAGCCCAGAAAGAGCACCCAAAGGGGAAGGCGCAGGCGTGTGCAACCGGGTTCAATCCCGTGACCACAATGGCCGGAGTCAGGCTGGTACACACCGCATCCCAGGAGCCTCGCACTGACCACTAGCTAGCCTGGCTGGCCCTCCCACACCAAGAACTGTCCTAGGCCACCTGAGCACATTGTGGGAGATCCCTCCCTTAAAACAAAAATGGGAAAGACATGAAATAGACACATTTAAAGACATGAAATACACTCATCTATCCCAAATCTACGCACCCCTCCTGAGGTAGAAGCTGGGTCAAACATGGGTCAAACTCCCCCTCCACAACACTTAAGTCTGAAATGAAGAGTCTGTATCAGAGAACCAAAAGCGGCAGTGCTTGGGATCTCTTGACCTCTCTCGATTTTGCTGGCTCCAGAATTTGACCCTTGTCATCAGACTAAGATAAAAAGACACCCAAAACTGTTCACTGGAGCACCATATGCCTTAAAATAATCAAAAAATCTCCAAAATAAACATCATTTTGGGGGCTGGAGTGATAGCACAGCGGGTAGGGTGTTTGCCTTGCAGGCGGCCAACCCGGGTTCGATTCCCAGCATCCCATATGGTCCCCTGAGCACTGCCAGGGGTGATTCCTTAGTGCAGAGCCAGGAGTAACCTCTGTGCATCACTGGGTGTGACCCAAAAAGCAATAAAAAATAAATAAACATTTTATTTTAGTATAGGATTTGCTAAAGAGATCACCTCTTCACAACAAAATGCCACGCTGCATTTGACAATGACGCTGTTATTGCACACAGTGGCAAGGAAAGATGCCCACAATAAGTCAGGTGAGGCCTACTCCCTAGAGGGCACCCAAAATGGCTAAAAAAGCCACAGACTATAATCTAGTACTTAGTGAAATCTCAACAGAACCCGGTAGCGTGTTATGCGTCCTACATGACAACCAAGTGTTTCGAACCACTGTGGAGAGGGAACGGGCACACTGGCAATACTGGGAGGCAACCAACGGCTGTGATCAGGAATCCCTCCCAGCGGTGCTCAGGGGACCAGACAGGACCAGACATCCACGCCCTTCCTCCTGCACAGGCCCTTCAAGCTTTCTCCCGGGCCCCTTCATTTAAATAAGCCCATTTTTAAAGCAAAACAGTTCTATTTAGGAAATATGAGAGGAAAGAATTACACACCCAAGTGAGGATGCATGCAACCCCCTCCCCGAATAGAACAGGCCTGGCGGAAGAGTGCACACACCCAGCGTACACCACACCAATTCACAGTGAGCTTTCGAGAAGTCCCACTATCCATCTGTCACAATATAATCAAGTATCCTTAAAATTAAAAAAAGCATTTTTGGTTTTTGTTTTGCCACCACACCACAAAGTGCTCAAAGTGCGGAGGGGGATCACTCCTGGTGGTCTCAGGGGACCACATGGGAGGCTGGATCTCAAACCCAGGCCAGCTGAGTGACGGCCCGCGTCAGCCCTGCTGCACTATCTCACCAGCCTGTTCAATTGTTCTTGATTATAGATGTCAAATGAAACTTGGAAGGTCATCTAATGCTACTCAGGCAAAGACAAAGGTAATAAGGAGGCTGAAATCTGTCAGCAATCGCCACCAAATAAATGTTCAATTAAAACAATGATCACTATTAGCCTATGACTAGAAACAAATACAAAGCAAAGTACGCAGGACTTGTAGCTCCAGGAAACTGCTACGGCATCTGATAATGGGATTTCTTCCTTTTGTTTCCGGGCCACTCCTAGCAGGCTCGGGCCCATAGGTAACGCGGAGGATGGAACCTGGGTCAGCTTTGTCCAAAGTAAGCCCCTTACTGGCTGTACGTATTGGTCCCCTAAGACGATCAAATTTCTTCACACCACTTTTCCAAAAAGCACCTGTGCACCATTTATTTTTGCCCCAAAGCACAGTATTCATTACAGTAGTTTACTGTTTATATTTTTTTTAAAAAAAAAAGCTAAAATCAGTAAGGAAATTAAAAGTCTGCTCTCAGTGACAATACAAAATTTAGTCTGAAATCCAGACCGTTCAAGAATTTAGCATGAGGGGCTGGAGCAATAGCACAGCGGGTAGGGCGTTTGCCTTGCACGCAGCCGACCCGGGTTCGATTCCCAGCATCCCATATGGTCCCCTGAGCACTGCCAGGAGTGACTCCTGAGTGCAGAGCCAGGAGTAACCCCTGTGCATCACCAGGTGTGACACCCCCCTCAAAAAAAAAAGAATTTAGCATGAACTAAATACAGAAACTGTCATGTCCTCCCGTTGTTCATCAATTTTCTTGAGCGGGCCTAGTAACATCTCCATCGTGAGACTTGTTGTTACCGTGTTTGGCATATCGAATACGTCACAGGGAGCTTACCATGCGGGGCTCTGCGAGAGAGGCAGAGGAATCGAACTCGGGTCGCCCATGTTGGCTGCATCCAAGGCAAACGCCCTACCGCTGTGCTATCACTCCAGCCCAATACAGAAACAAGGGGGGGGGGGGCGGGAGGGAGGGGATCAGACGGAGTTTGCAAGCTTGCAGTTGCCCTCAGGATGCTTGATCCCAGGTACACTGTACACTGAACACCACCAGGGGTCACTCCTGGGCACAGAGCCAGGAACATCCTGCCATTGCTGCTGGGTGTGGCCTAGAAACCCCCAACCCAAGTGTGTGTGTCTCAGAAACAAAGAGCCATGATTGTGCAGGAAGACGTTTAAGTGTGTTGTCGCAACAAGGGAGGGCTTGCAGAGATGAGTCAGCCATACAAAAGGGCAATAAATCAACTATCTTCCCAAACAGCTTATTGAAAAATTCTTTCAATTTAAGCAAAGCGCACTCTTACTAATGAATCCATCCCTATCACCTCCTGCTGGGCATCTGGGGTCTGTAGCGCACGGTAAGAGCTGGGTCAAATGACTCGATTTTACTTCAGTGGACAGGAAACACTGCCATTTCCCCCTATTTTTATTCAGGGTGAAACTGAAATCTCAACTTTCTTTGGAAGGGTCCTTTTTGGAAGCAACCAGAGAAATCAGAGAAATGCTGGATATGTGAGTGTGTATACATGTGTCTGTGTTACAGTTGTTTGGGCTTGGGGTGGAGGTTCTGGGCCATACTCGGTACTCAGGGCTCTCTCGTGGTGGGGCTGGAACGCCTGAACCCCTGCATCTCTCTGGTCCCGAGGTTTAAAACATCGCGATAGCTTCTCGGTAAGCAGTGGGGGAGGAAGACCTTGGCCAGAAAGCGACTGAGGGGCTGCTCTCAGCAGCATTCTTGAACCTTTCAGCCTGTGGAATGGTGCCCAGCTACACACAAGACCGGTACTTTCCAACTTCCTACTCCCACAGATTAGCACCCCATCTATGAACTGACATGGTGGCTGTAAAGTATCTGAAAGTGCATTAAATGAATCTGTCACAAAAAATTGAACAGACTTGCACACACACACACACATATATATATACATTGCACATATATATATTTTGCTAATAAATTATTTTAAAAACGTAACTGGCTTGTCCTGTGTTAAGTGATACTAAATATATTTATAATCTAACTACACATATATCTCTACACAGAATCTGGGTCTGGGACACACCATTAGTGCTAAGGGCAACCACAGCGTTGCTGTTCAGAGGCCTATGCAAAGCCGAGGATTCACTGCGGGACTCTAGTTTGTTTCTGTCATCTTATCTGTTCCACTGAACCTAGCATATTCTTAAAAATATATGTAACAAGTGAACCATCCAGTCATAGTTTTAAAAAGTAGCAGCAACTTGTTTGATCATTGCAGCACTCTTTACAATAGCCAGAATCTGGAAAAAACCTGAGTGCAAGAAACTTTGGTACATTTACACAATGGAGTACTATGTAGCTGTTAGAAAAGATGAAGTCATGAAATTTACATACAAGTGGTACTACATGGAAAGTATCATGTTAATCGAAATGAGTCAGAGAGGGATAGACACAGAAAGATTGCATTCATCTGGGGAACATAACGTAACAAATAGGAGACTAACTCCCAAGAACAGCCGAGATAGTAACAGGAGGTTCACTCCATGGCTTGGAGGCCAGCCGCACACGCTAGGGGAAAAGGCAGCTCAGATGGAGAAGGGAGGACCAATTACAGGGTGTTGGGAGGATCCTCCCAGGATGGGAGAAGCATGCTGAAAGTAGACTCTAGACCTGCCACTCAATGCCTCTCTTGCAAACCACAATACCCAAAAGGAGAGAACAAAAGGGAATGCCCTGCCACAGAGGCGGGGTGGGATGGGAGGATGGGGGTTGGGAGGGACACTGGGATCCGTGGTGGTGGGAAATGGGCACTGGTGGAGGGATGGGTACTTGATTGTTGTATAACTGAAACCCAAGCACAAAAATTTGTACATCTACAACTGTACCTCATGGTGTTTCACTAATACAAATTTAAAAATTAAATAAATAAAAAAGTAGCAGCAGAAGGGCTGGAAGAGATAGCATAGTGGGTAGGTCTCTTGCCTCCCACAGTGGACCCCAGCACCCCCATAAGGCCCCCTAGCTTCTGATCAAAGCCAGAAATAGCCCTGGGTATGGCCCCAAAATCAAAAATCATTCTTCTTTTTTAAAGCACAAGTTTGGGGGTCAGAGAGGTAATGCAACAGGTAGGGCACCTGCCTTACCTGCAGCCGACAGGTTTAGACAGATCCCAGACACCACTTAGTGAGTCCTGCTAGAAGTTGATCCCTGGGGCACAGTGTCAGGTGTGCACCCTGAGCACCGCCTGGGTGTGGCCCTCACCCCTAAAAATCACCAAACCAAGTAAAGCGATCATCTGCACTCAAGGGCAATAAACTAGGATTAAACCCCAAAGTCAAACTATGAAAATGCAAATTTGATTTTTCAGGGAAAGCATCCCTGTTGCTTTTAAGAATAGACATATTATTTTTCCACCCCTCATAAGGTCAATTCCAACTGCACCCAGACCCTCTAACCAGAAGGGTAAGAGAAATTTAAAAGTCCATTCACAGCATTTCCACGTCAATTCGTCAGTTTCAAAATTAAAGAATCTAGAAAAATACAAAAATAAATCAGAAACAATAGTCAAAATTCAGGCCTATCTTTTTCATTGATTTTTGCTTACTCAGGTTTTTTAGTTGAAAGCGGTTTGTGAGGGGCTGGAGCGATAGCACAGCGGGGAGGGCGTTTGCCTTGCACGCGGCCAACCCAGGTTCGATTCCCAGCATCCCATAGGGTCCCCTGAGCACCGCCAGGGATAATTCCTGAGTTCAGAGCCAGGATTAACCCCTGTCCATCGCCAGGTATGACCCGGTTTGTGACTACCCTGCATTAAGTCTACGGGTTGACTATTTCCCAACAACATTCGCTGTGCATTTCTTCCTTCATCACATCTCTCTCCCCTTTTCTAAATAAAATATAGCATTTGTCTGCTTCCTTTCAAAAGTATACACATCATTTATTGCACATATTATTACTGAATACAGTACACTGTAAACCTTTTATGTGTCCTGGGACCCTGTCCACCCCCCCCCCAATCATGCCTGTTTGGTTACAATATGACTTTATTAAGATGATCTGGACTAGAACACACAACTATTAGGTGTATCTGTACATCAAAACATATTATGTGCATTAAATACAAAAAATGCCAGTAACATTTTGCCTTCCTCAAAAACTGCAAAACCACCATTAGTGACATCAAGTTAGTTTCTGAACAAAACAGAGAAAATATAAATATGAAATATAATTCTATGACAGAGAAAGGAAGTTATGGGGTTGGGACCCTACAGATTTTCTCCTAAATCTTTAAATTTCCGGAATGGAGAAAGCTATAGGATTCTGCAAACCTATCATACAAGGATTGAAAACAACAAACATCTACCTTTGAAGGCTGTAGTCACAAGATAAAATGTCTAAGTGGTAAATCTGTTTGTGACTTTAAATAAACCAGAGTCACCAAAAATACACTAAGACTACAGTGTGCTGTTCGTTACATATATTTCAAGGCATTTAAACAGACGTCAACTGAGCTGATAAAGTAACAGTTCCCAACAAGACCCAGGAAAAATAGTACAGTATTAGAAGGGGAACAGAACCTGGAAACCAAAGCGGAATTAAGGCCCCAACCTCAAGAAATCTCAGACAATTTAACCAATGTTACGGGAAACAAATGTCTCCCGCAATACTGCTGCTTTGTGAATCAAGATTTTGTGCAATCATTTAAAAGCTGACAGAAATGAGCCAGACAGTGGGAAGGGCACTTGCCTGTAGGCAGTCAAGTGTATCTGATCCCCAGAACCCGGGATGGTTCCCCAAGTCCTGCCAGCAGTGACTTTTGAGTACAGAGCCAGGAGTCAGCCCTGAACATCACCAGGTATGCCCCCACCCCAAATCTAAATGGCCTTGCTTTACCTGAAACAAGTTTTTATAAACTTGATACAAGTAAGAGATGAAATTTTGTGTAACATTAAAAGCACCTTACTTAGTACCAAAGGAGGGGAACTAAATAGGTTCAAATTTACTCCCACGACCTCCCAACTTCGGCATAAAAAAGCAAATATGGGGTCGGAGCAACAGGACAGTCGTTTGGGCATTTGCTTTGCACACAGCAATCTAACCAGGCTTGGAGTGCCAAGCCGATCACAGGCACGCTACATAGTACCCAGGGCCTGCCAGGAATAATCCCTGAGCACACCAATGGGTGTGGCCAAAAAAAAAAAAAGAAAGAAAAGCATTAAGGTGTAACACTTCAGATTCATAGCAACATTAATAAGCAACAAGTAATTTGCTACCCCCCCAAAAAATTAAAAATCTAAATCCGGGCCAGAGGGACTGGAGAGAGAGCAGAGCGGGTAGGGCGTTTGCCTTGCACGCGGCCGACCTGGGTTCGATTCCCAGCACCCTATATGGTCCCGAGTGCATCACCAGGAGTAACCCCTGTGCATTGCCAAGTGTGACCCGAAAAGCAATAAATAAATAAATAAATAATAAATAAATCCAGGCCAGAATGCTAGTATGGAGAGTAGGAAACCTGTCTTGCACGCAGTCGACCCAGGTTCAATCCCCAGCACCAGGGACCGGAGCAATATAACAGCAGGCAGGTATTTGCCTTGCAGGCAGCCAACCCAGATTTGATCCCCGACACCCAGTACGGTCCCAGCACTGCCAGGAGCAATTCCTAAACGCAGAGCCAGGGGTAACCCCTGTGCAGCACTGGGTGTGACCCAAAAAGAAAAAAGAAAAGAAAAAAAATCCCCAGCACCACCTATGGCCCCCTTAGCCCCACCAGGACTGCAGGACTGATTCTGGAGCTGGGGCCAGGAACAAGCCCCTAGAAGCAGCGGGTGTGGCCTTCCCCCTCCCCCACAAGGCGGGTAGAGGGGAAGAGTGAGGGAACAACTCGAAAACCTAAATTAGAAGTTGTCCGTTATCTCCCTACAAGTAATTTAAGATTTTTTCCACTGAACCCCCCCCTCCCCACACACACACAGTCTCTAAAGCCATGTCTCCCAATTCCTCAAGACTTTTCAAAACTGTCTACACGTTTTCGTGTGGTCATTTAAAAGAAACCAACTAGCACTGAAAATAGAAGCTTGGGACAACTGTTAGCTGTACAGTTCTCGAGTTCTCAATCCTTTTTTTAGTCTAAGGGCTCTTTTATACCTCTTAAAACATACTGAAGATCCCAAAGAATTCATATAATTATGTGTGCCAATATTTACTGAACTGAAAATTTGAAGTGTTATTTTTTTAAATGCTTACTCATTTTTATTAATAAGGAATTTACGACATGCTAATAACTTCTGGGGGCATGCCTGGTCTGAGGGCAACTCTGAACTGGCAGCGGGGGTAAACCAACTGAGTCTGTATGAAAAGCGGTGCTCCACTTTGGGCCACCTCCCAAGACAATCATTTTTAGTAAGCTTTTCAAAACAAAAACTTAAAATAAGTTTTATATTCTTGCAAATCTCTTTAAATAATGGCTTAGGGGCAGGAGCAATAGCACAGCGGAGAGGGCGTTTGCCTTGCACACGGCCGACCCGGGTTCGATTCCCAGCATCCCATATGGTCCCCCGAGCACCACCAGGAGTGATTCCTGAGTGCAAAACCAGGAATAACCCCTGAGCATTGCCGGGTGTGACCCAAAAAGCAATAAATAAATAATGACTTAATAACAGACAGCAGGATTTCCAAAACTGCTCCAACAAATTTAAATCTTTTTTCCATAAAATCTTTTGAACAGAAGGGCAGGAATGTTAGTACCGCGGGGAGGGCACTTGCTCTGCCCGAGACTGACCTAGGCTGGATCCTTCCTCAGCATCCCACATGGTCCCCTGAGCCTGCCAAGAGTGATTCCCGACTACAGAACCAGGAGTAGCCCCCAAGCACCACTGGGTGTGGCCCCAAAATGGAATAGATACCTATCAAGAAAAGACACATCACTACATTATCATTAGAAAGCTATTAAAATGCTGTATCCTGGGGCTACAGATAGCTCAGAGGGTGGGGCTTTCGCCTTGTAAGCACCAAGATGGGTTCAAAACCCAGTGCCAGGCACCACACGTGGCTCCCACCGGTGCTCAGTCACATAGGAGAGGAGCAGAGAGCCAAGTGTACATCCGAGGGACCACTGGGTATGACCCAAAAACACAAAAATAAATTAAAATACTGTAATGTAAAAGCCATTCAAATAACTCATAAATCTTTGAAGCACACCAATACCTCACAAGTGGTAATTTCTAAACGAGTAACATTCTGAAAGCTCAAACCATACATCAACAAGCCCTTTACACTCGGCTGCATAAAAACAACTTGTCCACCTTAAGCCTTAAAATATGCATTTTGCCCATATATGATGGTACTGACATCATGAGTTGGAGGCTTGGAAAATGTAAGTTCACTGAAACAGGCACATCTTCCAAATGCTGACACATTCTTACCTATATCAGAAAAACGACTCCTTAATATCACCACAAATCAAATTGCAAACAATTACTGGGAAGTTGTCAAGCTGTGAGGATCAGAACCAAGTGTCCCAAAATTTGTTTTGTTTTCAGGCCTTATCCAAGAGCGCTCAGGGATCACTCCTGGCTTGGAAGACAGTCTGTGGTACTAGGGATGGAAGCAGGGTCAACTGCATGCAACTCCTGCTATGCCATGGCTCCAGCCTCCCAAATTCTCATTTTTGCTTGAAAGCTCAAATTTTATCTGTGGCCCAAACTCTATCAGTTTTCCTTAAAGCGACAAGCTTCAATTCATTCTCAGCAAATAACGAATTGTCCATATGAATCGGCAGAGCCTGGCAAGCTCCCCGTGACGAATTCGATATGCCAGACACAGTAACAACAAAGTCTCCAATGGAGACGTTACTGGGCCCGCTGGAGCAAATCGATGATCAACGGGAGGGCCTTTACCTTTACCTTTACCAAATCAATATCCATAGCTCAATACATGTTTTTGCAGGTAAAAACAGAATTCCGAAACACTAATTCGGCGCACAACTAGCACACAAAAGCTCTTTTCAGAACCACCACTCCCGGGGCAAGAGACATCACAGCACCTGCCTTACACCCGGCCGGGCCAGCCTCAATTTCCACACCACATATGGCTGGTTCCCCAAGCACTGATAGTGCCATTAAGCCCTGAGCACAGTCTGGTCTGGGCCCCAAACAAAAAAACTGTTCTACTTTTAGTTAGAGCTTAATGTGTAACTCCTCCTTTATGAGATCGGATTTAAAAGACATTAAAAAAAAAAACACCTCAAGTATCAAGTCTCGATAATAACATTTTACTTTTTTTAAAATGGGGAGGGGGGCTGCTTTAGGGTGGCCCATGGGGTTACAGCACAGAGTTAAGGCACTCGCCTTTCACACAGCTGCTTCATCCCAAGTACCGCATATGGACCCCAGCACTATCAGGAGTGATCCGAGTGGAGCTAAGAGCCCTGAGCACAGCTGGGTGCGACCCATACTCACCCCCACAGCAAATGAGAAGAGAAATGGGGAGGGAAGAGAGAGCAGGGGACAGGGGAGAGAGACCACCCGCGTGCACTCCAAAGGCAAGCTTCACATGCAGAAGACCCAAGCGCTAAGACCCAAGTGCTATTCCCAACACTGCCTGGTCACCGTCACCCAAGCACCACCAGAGAATGACCCCAGAACACACAACAGAGCAACACCAGCCAGGCCCAAAAATCAAAACGGGGGTGGGGGGAGGCAATTACTCTGGGCCAGAGAGTATAAGGGTCAGGGCTCTCACTTCCCATATGGGGAGCACTGCTGTCCCCCAGCACCACCAGAAGTGACCCCCCTGCGCAGGGCTGGGAGAAGCCCCTAAAGCATCCTCCAGGGAGGCCCAAAACACCCACCCCCACAAAGCACAACTACCCCTGGTAATAATACGAACATGGACACACCCTTCCAGGAGTGGAGCCTCTGTGTTATTACACTGCCACGCGGTATTAGCACTCTCCACCAGCAGGTCCACACTACCTGCCTCCAGCACCAGCCCGGCCCGACAATTCAGGACAACAGCTCTTCGCCCACTACCCATCTCCCAGCTACCTAAGCATCTCTTCGGGTCACTTCAACTTTGGTGGCTCTGGTAAGAATCCAAGTACTCCGGTACCCGAGTGCTAATCCTTTTTATTACAAACGGGATAAGAGGAGCTGATGCAATAATGATCTGCTCGGCACAGCACAGGACAAACTGTAAAATCGGGACCAGAAAACGCAGTGCATCTCATACCGATGCAGTAGTGTGCCAACACGATTTGGGGCCAGGCAGGAATTAGCCCGGAGCACAGGCATGTGTGGCACCAAAACAAACAACAACAAATACCGGAAAGGCACGATGTGTGTCATCTGTCTCCACTGTTGTATGTTTGGGGGGGGGGGGGGCCCACACCTGGCCATGCTCAGAGGACCATATGGAATGCGGAGGAGGATGATGAGCCGGGGGTGGTCGCCTGGAAGGCAAAGCGCCCTGCCCACTGAACTCCAGTCCTCACTTGCATATAGGAAACAGATTCTTCTGCAAAGAATTTAAAGCACTTAAGTGTTTTGTTTTGTTTTTTCAAGTTACAGTCTTCACCAGCCAGTCTTAAACAACAACAACAAAAAAAAATACAGAGGTTAAAAATAAAAATAAAAAAAAAAAAGCATGCAAGTATTCTTAGTTTCTTAGGACGGCGAAGCCGGGCTCTTCCAGGGCGCCTCGAGGCACGGAGCGCGGAACCTGCGGCCCTGCCCCGAGGCCAAGTCCCTTCCTGCTCCGAAAGGGCCACCAACATGCGGGCGGGCGGGCGCTGCGTCCCCCAGGCCCCCGGCCCCGCCCGGAATCCCCTGCTCGGGCCCCGGCCCAGCCCTGCCCGGCCGACAACTCCCCCTCCCCGCGTCAAAGAAAACGCACAACTCGGCCCTTCCATCCTGCGGGCGCCGCGGGCGGGGGCGGGGGGCGCGCGCTCAGGGCCCGTATTTCCCCGGGGCGCGTGGCTGGGAGCTCGGGCGCACGATTGCCCCCCTGCAGAAAACACACACACACACACACACACACACACACACACACACACACACACAGAAACACACACACACAAGCACGCACACGCGCGCGCGGTCAACCCAGAAGCGAACGGTCGGTCCGGGCTGGCCGGCGCCGTCCGTCCGTCCGTCCGTCCGTCCGTCCGTCCCGGGGGCGCCCTGGCAACTTCCCGGGGCAGACGGAAGCCGCGCTCCCGCAGACAAACTTTTGGGGGACCCCCTCCCCCGCCACCCCGACCACACACACACACACACACACACACACACACAGCGGCGCGGGCGTCCCCGGGCCACCGAGAGGAGTGGGGGGTCGCCCCGCCGCGTCCCCGGGAGGCGGGAGGGCGCGGGGGGCGCGCGCGCGCGCGGGGCCGAGGGGCGGGAAAGGCCGGAAGGGGAAGGCCCGGCGCGGCGGCGGCGGCGGGGTGCGGGGCGCGGGGCGCGCGGCGGCGGCGACCCGGCCCGAGCCCCCCGCGCCCGCCCCTCGCGCGCGCGCTCGCTGGCTCGCGCCCCCCACCCCTCCAGGCGGCCCGGCGTGCGCGGGAGGAGGAACAGAAGCGGCGGCGCTACTCACAACGGCATCGTCTCCCGCGCCGGCACCGCCCAGTCACTGCCCCCCCGCAACCGCCGCCGCTGCCGCCCTGGGCATGATCCACTGAGGCGGGAGGGCGGGGGGGGCCTGGCTCGGCCCTGGGTCCAACCCCGCTCCCGCACCCGCTCCCGCCGCTTTAAGCGCTTCTCCTCCTTCCCCTTCGTCCTAACATGGCGCCCGAGCGCTACCACAGCAACGTTCTAGAACCGCTGACGCCGCCACGCACGCCGCGCGCGCGCAGGCGCAACTCGCCGCGCGGCGCCGCGGGGGCTGCCGGGAAGTGGAGTTCCGCCCGCCCGCCCGCCCGCCGCCCGGCGCGCCACTTCCGGGCGCCGCGCTTCCGGCGCCGCGGGGGCGACGAGCGGAGCGGAGCCAGGCGGGCCAGCTCGAGCGGGGCCGCCGCTTCCGGCGCGGTGGGTGGGCCCGCCGCCCGAGGTCGCGGCGGCGGCGGCGGCGGCGGCGGCGGAGACGCGCGCGCACGGAACGGGGTGGGGGGGCGCGAGCTCCGCGCGCCTCTGCAGCACGTGGCACGCGCAGAGGAGTGGGGGGTGCTTCTCCCACCCCCCCGGAGCGCCCCGCTTTGGGGGGCCCTTGCCGGACGCTGAGTGCGGAGAAAGCGCCCCGTGGGTCTGTGGGTTTTGATCACACGTGGAAACATTGTTTCGGATAGAGAAGCAAATTTGGTTCGGTTTGGTTTTGCAAGTTTTGATTCTGGGCCCACACCCTGAACGACCGGGGAGGTTGTGGGGGGGGGGGGGACCCCCATGTACTCTCAGCCCTGAGAGCGTCCCCCCAGCCCTGTTTTTGTTGGTTAGTGTGGCAGCTTGAAAGCACTTCAGGGGTTGGAGCCGTAGCACAGCGGGGAGGGCGTTTTTGCGTTGCACAAGTCCAACACGGGTTCGATTCCCAGCATCCTGCATGGTCCCCCCCCCCCCCCCCCCCCCCCCCCCCCCCCCCCCCCCCCGAGCACCGCCAGGAGTGATTCCTGAGTGCATGAGCCAGGAGTGAACCCCTGAGCATCGCTGGGGTGTGACCCAAAAAACAAACAGAAAGCACATCATACAATGGGAACTGACAGTGTCCTAGTGGCAAAACACCTTGTGTTGGACCCTGGGCTTCATTCTCCCTCACCACGTGGCATCCTGAACCCCATCAGACATAGTTCCCGGCATAGCAAAAAAGAAAAGAAATGAGCGGGAGACAGTACAGGGTTAAAACGCTTCCTGGGATTGTGGGTCACTGGGCACCACGTGGAGGGATCCCCAAGCAGACAGAGTAGCCCCGGTCACCCTCAGCACCACTGGGTAAGGCCCCCCAAGAGAAGGAAAAGGTCAAGATGCCCAGGGGCCGGAGAGACCACCGAGTGTGCCCAGGTTCCACTCCTGACCAAAGATGGTACCCAGAGCCCCATCCGGGCTGACCCAGCCCAAAGAACCCACGGAACCCAGAGTGTCCCACAGCACAGCTGGGTGTGACCCAAAAACAAATAATAAAAAAAAAAAGCTCCAAAGTCCTGAGACCTGACTCTCTAGGATCTTGGGAGGGGAAGGGAAGTGGAATGCCAGGTTGTGTTAAGAACCATGAGCAAGTGGGGCCGGGTGCCAAAGTACAGTCAGTAGGGTTCATGCCCTGCACGGGGATGGCCTGAGTTTGCCTGCACAACCCATCGTGACAGTGAAAGCAGTCAGCGGAGTAGGAGAAAGGGCGATGAGATCACCTTTGTGATAGGGCCAGAGTCCCTCCAAGGATTAGAAGGATTAGAAGGGCTGGAACTGAGCTTTGAAGCTGGATGTTTGAGGAGGTGGCTTTTTTTTTTCCTCCTGGTTTTGGAGTCACACCCAGCGGTGCTCAGGGCTTCCTCCGGGCTCTGTGCTTTGGGATGACTCCCAGAACGTGACATCGGAGAGTGAACCTGGGTCAGCTGTATGTAAGGCCAGCACCCTGCCAGCTCTCTCCTGTAGAAGGAGAGAGCATTAAGTCTGAAACGAAGCAAAGAGCTTTCAGGGGCTACCAGAGGAGCTGTCGGGCATCCTGGTGTGAGGGGAGAGGTAGCAGAAGACTCCAGAGTGTTGGAATAGTTGCTTTGGGGTTTGAGTTCAGGTAGATCCTGTGCTCAGGGGCTGCTCCTGTCCCAGTCCTCTTGCTCCAGGCAGCGTTTGGAGGACCAAGCGATGTAAGGGATCAAACCTGTCATTTCTACCAGCTGAGCCTGTTGAGCTGTTTCTCCTGCCCTGGAGTGGAGTTTGATTGGGTCAATTTTTAAGGGCAGGTGGACGTTCAAAAATGCCTCTCATGGGGCTGGTGAGATAGCACAGTGGGTAGGGCGTTTGCCCTGCACGCGGCCGACCCGGGTTCGATTCCCAGCATCCCATATGTTCCCCTGAGCACCGCTAGGAGTAATTCCTGAGTGCAATGCCAGGAGTAACCCCTGTGTTTCGCTGGGTGAGACCCAAAAAGCCAAAAAAAAGAAAGCCTCTCAGGCTGTTGGATACCTCCAGGACCCACACATTTAGGACTCCAGGATTAACTGGAGGGAGCAGAGTGACAGTCCCCGTAAGACTTTTGCCTTGTATGCAGCTAACCTGGGTTTGATCTCCAGCACCCCATATGGCCCCCAAGCCCACCAGGAGTGATTCCTGAACTCCACTGGTTATGTCCCAGAAAACAAAGATAAAAAGCCCCAGGAAATGGAAATGAGCTAAGCCAATACTGGCCAGCTGACCATGTTGTAACCCTTACCTCACCTGCCCACTGCCTCCAGCTGCTACCCGTTCGTTGTAGACCTGGCCAGTGTCCAACTCTGCCAGGTGCTGAGACAGGGGAAAATGTTACCCTAAGTATCATGCAGATTGCATTTTTCATACACTGTCATAAGATTGGAAAGAAAACTGGTCCTCAGAGATCCAGAGTGTAGCACTGCACTGTAGTACTGTCCTCCCGTTGTTCAATTTGCTCAAGCCGGCACCAGTAACGTCTCCATTGTGAGACTTATTGTTACTGTGTTTGGCATATCGTATCGTAAAGCTTGCCAGGCTTTGCCGTGCGGATGAGATACTCTCAGTAGCTTGCCGGGCTCTCTCAGAGGGGCAGCCGCATGCAAGGCAAATGTCCTGTCACTGTGCTGTTGCTCCAGCCCAGATCCAGAGCGTGCGCCAATAAAACACACCCTGAATGCTCTTCTGAGAATGTACCCTTGTAATGGGAAACTACTGTGGCTTGAGTCTCAAGATCATTTAGGTCATTGGAAAGACCGTAATTTATGTAGTTTATTCCAATACTAGTGGTTCATCTGGCTGCAGATGGTTCATTCAAAAATTTTGAATCGGTGGACTCATGAGTCACTAAAGTGAATGTAATATAGCAAAAGTAATACGCCCTTTCATTTAATGACTTCTGTACGTAAGCTATTTCATCATTGACTTCTCATTTTTCCTTTTAGATCCTGAATATTGTTTCGAAGACAGGTTCGAATGAAAGAACCACGAACGGCAGCATCCTGATGAGAACCAGCCCCACCCCCTGCTGCCTCTGCTCTCTTGCCTCAGCTGCACCCTCCTCTTCCAGAATCCAGCCAGAGCCACCAATCAGCCTGCTTGGGGGCTGGAGAGTTCGTAGAGTGGGCAAGGTGCTTGCCTGGCACGCGCCCAACCCAGGTTCGATCACCGGCATCCCATACGGGACCCCCAACCGTGATCAGGAGGAATTCCTGAGCGCGGAACCGGAAGTAACCCCTGAGCATTGCAGGGTGTGACCCGAAGAAACAAAACAAGCCACTCTCCTTGATCCCATACTTTCCCTCCCAGCCCATCTCCGACCTGTGATGGATCATCGCGAGACCCCATCTGAAATGCCTTCTCTCCCTGTCCTTCACACCCTCCCCTCAATTTGGCTGTAACAAGCTTAGAGCAAGTCAGCCCTCTCCCTGCTGTTAGGATTTCTCTCCAGCCCATTTTGCATCCTCAGCTGGACTTTTAAAATGGGGGCTGGACGGTTGGTACAATGGGTAAGGTGCTTGCATTGCAGGACCTCATGGGATGGGTAGGGGGATGGAACCAGCCCTGCCCTGACGAGGCCCCGACTTGCTGTCCACAAACGCCTCCTTCGGCTCCTGAACGACCATGATCCCAGAGGCACACAAACCAATCTCAGAACCCAGTGGCTTTTGCTAGCAATCCCTCCAGACTTATTACTGAAATATCAGAAATCCGGGGGCTGGAGCGATAGCACAGAGGGTAGGGCGTTTGCCTTGCACACGGCCAACCCGGGTTCAATTCCCAGCATCCCATATGGTCCCCTGAGCACCACCAGGAGTAATTCCTGAGTGCATGAGCCAGGAGTAACCCCTGTGTCATCACCGGGTGTGACCCAAAAAGCAAAAAAATAAAAAAAAATAAAAAATCCAAACTCACGTGGTCGCAATAGTGGCTGCGCGACATCATATGCTCTTCATAATCAGCAATAGAAAACAAATTATTTAATGATGCCTTTTTGGCAGGTCTGATTGTTGGGGGGAAATCCCAAATAGTAATGGTGGGTCTTTTGTCGTAACATTGAATGTGATCAAAGTAGAGAGAGAGTAAAGTGAAAAACTGTTACACAGACAGGGGGAGAGTTGGGAGGGGGCATATACTGGGCTTCTTAGTGGTGGAAAATGTGCACTGGTGAAGGGATGGATGTTTGATCATTGTATGACCAACCGGACATTGTATGACTTAAACTGGAAAGCTTTGTGGCTGTTCTCACGGTGATTCAATAAATAAAAAAATTTTTTTAAAAAAGTAGCTGACAACTGAATAGAAAACAATCAAACAAAAAGGTGCTTGTATTGCACCTTAATCCTAGTTCTATCCCTGGTACAACAGCTGGTCCCCCAAGCACTGCCAGGAGTTAGCCCTGAGCACAGAGCCAGGAGCAAGACCTGAACACAGGTAGGTATGACCCAAAAAACAAGAAAAAAAAAACATGCTTTGTTATGGCGACACACCCAACGGCATTCAGGACTTACTCCTGGCTCTTCACTCGGGTCATTCCTGGTGGGACTTGGGGCCATATATGGTGCCAAGGATCAGTTCTGGGTCAGCTGTGTGCAAGGCCAATGCCCTACCCACTGGACTATCACTCTGGCCCCCAAAACACACTGTCACTGTCACTGTCCTCCCGTCGTTCATCGATTTGCTTGAGTGGGCCCAGTAACGTCTCTATTGTGACACTTGTTACTGTGTTTGGCATATCAAATACGTCACGGGTAGTTTGCCAGGCTTTGCCATGCGGGTGAGATACTCTCAGTAGCTTGCCGGGCTCTCAGACAGGGGCAGAGGAATCAAACCTGGGTCGGCCGCGTGCAAGGCAAACACCCTACCCACTGTGCTATTGCCCTAGCCCCAAAACACACTATTTTGGATTTTCTTTCTGCCAAATACCAGTAACAATGAAGGGTCTCATTCTCCTAATCCTGAAAGAGCATTGAAATGGCTCTTTTAAAATCTCAGGGCTAGGAAGAAGGAGACCTTACTGGTGTCTGCTCGAGGAAATCGACGAACAGCAGGATGATTGTGATCGAGGGCCACACCCTGCGATGCTCAGGGGTTACTCCTGGCTCTGCACTCAGGAATTATTCCTGGTAGTGCTTAGGGGATCATATGGGATGCTGGAGACCAAACCCATGTCTTCTGTATGCGAGGCAAGCGTCCTACCTGCTGTGCTCTCTCTTTAATCCAACAAACTTTAAGCTACTTAGCATAATAGATGTTTACTGTCACAGTGTCAGTGGGCCTGGAATCTAGACAGGAGTTTAGCAGAGTTCTGAAGTTCAGGATCTGTCAATAGTGCACGCATTCTTGGTGTTGGGCAGGGCTGGGCTCTCATCTGAAGGCACATCTGGGAAAGATCTACTTCCCCATTTGGACTGGTTGACAGGATTCAGTTCCTTGAAGTGGCTGGATTAAAGATGTTGGTGTCTGGGACTGGAGCGATAATACAGCAGCAGTGCATTTGCCTTGCATGTGGTCAACCCGGGTTTGATCCCTGTCATCCCATAGGGTCCCCCAAGCACCGCGAGGAGTGATCACTGAGTGCAGAGCCAGGAGTAAGTCTTGAGCACCACTGGGTGTGGCCAAAAAACAAGAACCAATAAAGGGGTCCGGCTTCCTAGTTGTTTACTCAAGACCCCTGCTGATTCCTCATCAATGTGCTCCTCTCCAACCCAACAGCCAGCTCATCAAGCAGGGAAGTTCAGACGGCAGAAAAGGAAGCAGTCTGCTCACAAAATTGCATTCACACGCGTACAGCTTAAGTTCAGTTGCATTTTATTGGATAGAAGCAAATCACAACTTCCACCCACAACCAAATGGAAGTAGTTGTACAAAGAAAAAAAATATCGTCTGGAGAGCTAGTACAGATGGTAGGGAGCTTGCTTTGCACATGGCCAACCTGGGTTTGATCCCAGGCACTTCACAGGTGGTACCTACGCATAGAACTCAGGTTGGCCATATGCAAGGCAAGCCCCCTACCCACTGGACTAGCTCTCCAACTCCCTGAGCTATGGATTTTAGGGCCATAGCCAGCTGTGTCTGGAGCTTACTCCTGGCTCTGCACTCAGAGATCACTCCTGGCAGGCTCAGGGCACCATCTGGGATGCTGGGGATCAAACCTGTGTTGGCTGTGTGCAAGGCAAACGCCCTCCCCATTGTACTATCGCTCCAGCCCCAGAATTCTGTTATTTTTATCTTTGTATGTACCCGTGTAATTATTACTTAAACCAAAATATCAGCCCAAATGATTTCCAGCCACACTGAAGCTAGGTGTGTGTAAACACCACCCAAGGAGTGCACCCCTGGCAAAACCACTACTGAGAAAATGAGCAAGCACCCATGCAGGAACTATGATGACACCTCCACACAAAACAAAGTGTTGTGTGAACACTGTAGTAACCCCCAGTGAGCACCACAACCATCATGGGTGGGCCTTGACTTAGGGAGTGTGACCCCCCGGTCATTGTAACATCATCAACAATGAAGGGAAGGGGGATGAGTGGAGGAAATGAAAAAGACATGGTGGCTAGGATGATAGTTCTGGGGCGAGGGGCACATGCTTTGTATGCCCAGGGGCCCAAGTTCAATCCCTGGCACTCCCTAGATCCCCCCAATACTGCTGGGCGTGGCCCTGATGATCCCATGACCACTGGACGCAAACAGGGTTACATTGTGAGGCCCAAGCTTTGGAGTATCCAACCCACAGAACAAATAGATGAAAACTAAGAAATTCTCCTCCCATGCAACAGTGCTCCTCGGTCATTGGCAGGAATGGTGCACTGATATCGGGAGTGATGCGGGGGAACTTGGACATACAAGGTTGCACTGTGAGTGATGTCTTTTACATAAGATCCCCGGAACAGAAACCCTTAGAGACAGAAAGGGGTCTGGGAGAGGGGACCATGGGGAGTGACACACAGGTTCCTGTCAGGATGATGAGGAAGTTCTAAGAAGTGGTGAGGTAGGTAGGCATAGTGGAAGTGCTTAGTACACAGATCGCACACTGCAAAACCACTACAGGTGGGGACAGAGCTCAGCCTACAGTACTTGCCCCAGTACGGGTGAGGCTCTGGGTTCAATCCGGCACCACCGTAAAATAAAATAAACCAGTGGACACCGATTAATAGAACTAAGTACCCTGAGAAGAAGGGGAAGAAAGGAACAAGGAGTATTCTCACTACTCATGTCCAGGGGTTTTGTGTTCCGTTTTGAGTTGATGTCCATCTTCGTTGGCTTGGGCTCCCATGGTCAAATACCAAAGACTGAGTGGCTTTGAAAGGATCAAATGCTGGACCGGAGAAATAGCTCAGAAGACTGAGCACAGGCTCTGTATTCAGGAGAAGGACCAATGGCACCATGAGCACCACCTCAAGTGACTCTCAAGCATGAATGGCCCAGGCACTGCCAGGTCCGAAACCAAAATGGGAGGAAAAAATCAAATATTCAGAAAGGTAAACTTTATGTGATGTGGGCTGAGGAGATAGTTCAGTGGGAATCTATATGGCACCTTATATGGCCTCCCAACCCCTGAAAGAAAGAAAGAAAAGAAAGAAATGACAGGAAGGAAGGAAGGAAGGAAGGAAGGAAGGAAGGAAGGAAAGAAGTGAGGAAGGGAGGAAGGACATATTAAATAAAGCTAAGTTGGGGGGCAGAGAAATTGTACAGCAGGTTGCTGTACTATTGCTTTGCATGTGGCTGACCTGGCTTTAGTCCCTGGTACCCCACATGGTCCCTTGAGCCCCACCAGGAGTGATCCCTGAGTACAGAACCAGGAGTAAGCCCTGAACACCTCTGGGTATGGACCGCCCCCCAAAAAAAATTTTTTTAAAGTTACCATTCCATGGGATTCTGGTAATTATTAAATTTTTTGAGAGTTAGGAATGATCTTAGGAATTGATGATGTCCATATTGCAAAGTTAGTTTATTGAAACTATTCGACAACTTATTAATTAGCACAAATATTAGAATTATTTATCTGGTTACATGACTTTTCGATCAAGAGGTTTATTACCATTCTCATTGGTGGTTGTGTTACTGGCCCCAAGCCAGCCAGAAAGCATCTGCCTCTGCCCCACACTGACATGACGTGGACCACTTTCATCTCCATCCTTAATACCATCAGAAGAGGGACTTTTGACACCATGAGTAAACTCATTAGCTTTCCTACAAGAATAAGACAAGTCTGGCTTTCCTCATGCGATGAATTACTGAAAACAGTGGCATACGGATCCTCGGACTAAGACTGAAACAGTCCATCGACCTCCATCTGCAGATAACTTATCAGTTTACCTTTCATATATTGGTCTGATGCAGTGACTCATTACCAGAGAGCTTCCCATGACCATTCCTCTGAAGATTTCTTTACAGCAAGGAAAGCGAAGCAATTTTCCAAGGGATTTCTTTTTTCCAAAGGCGATGTTAAATTCATCTCTAGCTCTGCAAGGGTGTATGACACGACGCCTTAAAGTTTCACTGTGTTTCAGGATTATTCTTGAAGAGGTACTCAGCCTATAATGAATGGAAAGAATGCAAATAAATAAATAAATAACCCAACTAAACCCAAGTCAACAAGTTTGGAGATACAAGAGACTGATCAGTCACATATTTGCGATTGAAAAATAGAAGTGTACCCACTACTACAGCAGTAGTGGGTAGGGAGTTTGCTTAGCAAGGGACCAATAGTTTGATCCCTGTCACCCCATATGGTCCCCCAACACCCACCAGACATAGTCCCTGAACAAAAGAGCCAGGAGTAAGGACTGAGGTATAGTAGGTATGGTAAAAAAAAAAAAAAAAAAAACAAAAAACCTTACTTCTTTACTTGCAAACGATTAATAAAATGTCTTATTAGTAGCATCTGTTTTTAATGTCCGGCATAAAATCCAGGACCTCATAAGTGCAAGGCAAGTGTGTTTCCTCTAAACCACATTCCCAGACCCAAAGTCTTATTTCTCTATTTCAACTGACTTCCTGTTTAGAATAGACTGTTTCAGGTTGGTTGGTTGGTTTTGGAGGGGAAGGGTCAAAATCCCACTCCCTGCCCCTGTGGTGCTCAGGGCTAACCTTTGGCTCTGTGCTCAGGAATTACTCCTGGTGCTACTGATTCCAATTTTGTTTAGTTGTTTTTTTTTTTTTTTTTTTTTTTTTTTTAGTTTTAGATTTGGTTTTGGTTTTACCCGGCTATGCTCAGGGGTAGTTTCTGACTCTGAACTCAGTCAGGCGTCACTCCTGGCGAACTCAAGGGATCATCTAGGATACTGGGGATTGAATCTGGGTCGGTCACATGCAAGACCAGCACCTTACCAGCTGTACTATGGCTCCAGCTCTATCTTTACTTTTTAAAATATCCTTTTCAAAATAAGGTATGTCCGAATCTGGGCCAGAGAGAAAGTACAGTGGATCAGCTGTGATGCGAGGCAAGAAGCTGACTCTGGTTCCATCCTTGCCACCACATGGGGTGCCCCCCGCCCCCAACACCAAGCACAACCACGAAGAATCCCTGAGCCCAAGCCAAAAATAGTCAAAGACCAATTTAAAAAAAAGGGCTAAAGCAAGATTTTGGCAGCTAAGGAGGCTACCTCGCCCCTGGCCAACTCAGATTCAAATCCCCAGAACCCCATATGGTCCCCAAAGTCCTGCCAGGAATGACCCCTGAGTCTCCGCAGAACCAGGAGACAGCCCTGAGCACCATCAGGTGTGATTCCCCAAATCACAAAATAAGTTAAATAAACTAATACACGAAAAATAAATGTCCTACCAGGAAGTCCACCGGATCCTCGGGCCTGACCTTGCAGCACTCATTCAGGCCCTGCATCAGCGTGGGCATCACGTAGGCCATCAGGTAATTCCTCAGGGGCACGGACTGCGCCTCCAGCAGCTCTCTCTCCTCCCGTTTCACTTCCTCTAGGCGTTTGTTCTACAAAGAGAAGGTCTGGGAGTGAGCGAGAACTGCAACAGCGAGACCACTGCACTGGTGGGGTAGCCGGACTCGCAGGGGCGGGGTGATAGTATAGTGGGGAGGGAGCTTGCCTTGCGTGCCGCAGACCTAGGTGGGATCCCCGGCATCTCATATGGGTCCCTGAGCACTGCCAGGAGTGATTCCTACATGCAGAGCCAGGAATAACTCCGTCTGTTATTTAGGGGTGTAGGGCCCACCCACCCAAAAAAAAAAAACAAACAAAAAAATGGTGTTCTGGTGTTCCCCTAGTAGAGAACAGCTGACAAGGATAATATAAAAACTGGAGGGGGAGGTGGTAAGTAGATAAACAGAGGGACAGACACTGGCCTTGTACAAGTGAGGTGGTCCAAGAAGGCAAAACCAGGGGGGCTGGCAAAAAGCAAGACATCACACGGTTATGGGCTGTGCATTTTTTAGTTTTTTTTTTTTTTCTCTTTTTGGGTCACACCTAAGCGATGCTCAGGGGTTACTCCTGGCTCTGCACTCAGGAATTACTCCTGGCGGTGCTCAGGGGACCAAATGGGATGCTGGGAACCGAACCGGGGGCGGGGGGGTCGGTAGCGTGCAAGGCAGATGCCCTACCCACTGTGCTATTGCTCCAGCCCCTGGGCTGTGCATTTTGGGGGAATGGCCTAGGGGTTCCCAGGCACTGCGCAGAAGTGTGCTGGGGGACATTCCCTTGATATTCCACCAATAGGCAGCAGTTCAATGCCAGTACCCAAAGGCGTGAAATCCTCAACGCCACATACGCGCCCCCAAGAGACCCTGTGAGCAGAGGCAGGAGTCAGCCCTGAACATGGGCAGGTATGGCCCAAATCCTGGGGGTGGAGGGTGGGGAATAATCTTGAGTGATAGATAGCAGGGAGGGTGCTTGACTTGCGCGCAGCTGACTGGAGGTTTGAACCCTGGCATCCCATATGGTCCCCTGAACCACCATAAATGATTTCTGAGTGCAGAGACAGGACTAACCCAGGTGTAGCCCAAAACCTTAATAATAATGATGATGATGATCATAATACCACTGTAGTGCTGTCCCGTTGTTCATCGATTTGCTCAAGTGGACCCAGTAACGTCTCCATTGTGAGACTTGTTACTGTTTTTGGCATATCGAAAATGTCACGGGGAGCTTGCCAGGTTTTTCCTTGCAGGTGAGATACTCTCAGTAGCTTGCTCACCGAGAGGGGCGGAGGAATCGAAGGCAGAGGAATTGAACTCAGGTCGGCCAGGTCGGCCGCATGCAAGGCAAACGCCCTACCCTCTGTGCTATCACTCCAGCCAAAAAAAAACATCACTGTCACTGTCACTGTCCTCCCATTGTTCATTGATTTGCTTGAGCGGGCCCAGTAACATTGTGAAACTTGTTGTTACTGAGGTTGGCATATGGAATATGTCATGGGGAGCTTGCCAGGCTTTGCCATGTGGGCGAGATACTCTCAGTAGCATGCCAGGCTCTCCGAGAGGGATGAAGGAATCGAACTCGGGTTGACCAGGTCGGCCACGTGCAAGGCAAGAACCCTACCCACTCTTCTATTGCTCCAGTCTGCCCTTTAATAATAATAATAATAACAATAATATTAACAACCTGAACCTAGAGCTCCCATTTGATCCAGCCCTGCCCTGTCTGGGTATTTCTTCCAAGGAAATGAAAACCTAACTTGCACAGCGACACCAGCCCTCTGCTTGTCCACGCCAGTGTTTATGACGAGCGCTGAGATCTGGGAGCCACCTCTGGGAGCCACCAAAGCACCCGTTGGTGGAGAATACGGTCAAGTAAGGCCCTGTGTGGGGGAGTGGGATGCATCCTGCTGGGAGGAAGCGTTTCCTTTCACAAAATACAAGTCTTTTGCATGCGGTCCACTGGAGTTCAAATTCCAACATCCCATATGGTCCCCCAAGCACTGCCAGGAGTGATTCCTGAGTGAAGAGCCAGGAGTAACCCCTGAGCATCACCGGGTGTGACCCAAAAAGCAAAAAGAGGGGGGGGGGGCTGGAGCAATAGCACAGCGGGTAGGGCATTTGCCTTGCACGCGGCCTACCCGGGTTCGATTCCCAGCATCCCATATGGTCCCCTGAGCACTGCCAGGGGTAACTCTTGAGTGTAAAGCCAGGAGTAACCCCTGTGCATCGCCAGGTGTGACCTCTCCCCCACAAAAAAAAAGCAGAAAAAAAATTCAAGGAGTTTGAATAAAGACGGGAAGCAAAATTAGCCGGAAAAAGAGAAATGTTGGATGGTCTCTCTCCCGCGCAAGTTCTAGGGACATGAACTGGACGAACAGGAGCTGGGAGACGGCTCAACGGGCTGATGCATGTTTTGCATCTGAGAGACCCAGGTTTGGTCCCCAGCACTGCATTATGGTCCCCTGAGCACCACTAGGTGTGACTGTCAGAACAGAAGAGAAACTCACAGTTCTATAGATGTGTGCGACATTTGGGCCTTGATGAAGTCATTTTTGTTTTATAACTAAAAGACAAAAAATTTACAGTACAAGAGAATTTCAAGGAAGTCCCCACTCCCCACTCCCTCTCTCTCCCCCTCTCCTTTATGTTGTGGGGTGGGCCACTCCCAGCCATCATGCGGTGTGAGGTCACCTGGCAGCCACCTTAACCCCTGTGCCATCTCTCTGGCCCTCACTTTTTCTTCTTTTTAACCTCTTCTTAATCTGAATGTTTGCAAGAGTACCTTCTCTGTAGGCTTTCTGTGAGAAGGCCAGAGCTTAACTTCTTGACTATTGACTTTTTGGGTTTTCTCAGAAACCAATATAATTTATAAGATTATAGAAATGCTGGGGCCAGAGCAGTCGTACAGCAGATAGGGTATTTGCCTTGCATGCAGCCAATGCTGGTATGGTCCTCTGAGCCCTGGGAGGGTGATTCTAGAGCACAGAGCCGGGGGTATGCTCTGAGCACTGCTGTGTGTGGCCCCCCAAAACAAAAACCCACAAAGACTCTAGAAATGTGTACCAGAGAGTTATTTCTGGTTTCTGTCTCCGATCCTTATAAGCATCGAGATCTCTTGATCATCTAACCTAGAGGGAATTGTTCCCTCTGGTCTCTGCAAATAGTGCAGATGGCATTGCTTTGACTCTGCTGATTAGAGTGTTTTCTCTGTTAAAAACTGTTTCCTGGGGCTGGAACAATAGCACAGCGGGTAGGGCGTTTGCCTTGCACGCAGGCCGACCCGGGTTCGATTCCCAGCATCCCATATGGTTCCCCGAGCACCGCCAGGAGTGATTCCTGAGTGCATGAGCCAGAAGTAACCCCTGTGCAATGCCGGGTGTGACCCAAAAGCAAAAGCAAAAAAAAAAAAAAAACCAATAAAAATATTAATAAATAAAAACTGTTTCTTGCTGAGCCTCTGCGTCATGCTCTTACTGATACTTTAGTTCATCTTTTTCTTTTTATGGGTGTTAGACCACACCTAGGTACTCAGGGGTCATTCCTGGCTGTGTGCTCAAGACAGGAATATTCCTGGCAGTGTTCAGGGTGTATGTGATGTACATGGCAGTCACCTTATCCCCTCTACCATCTCTCTGGTCCTTCAGGCATAATATTTATAAGTGCAGTTTTCAAGTTCAGAAGGGCAGCCTGGTTGTGTAGGCGGGGCAAGGACGTTGGTGATACCACCTCACTGCTTCACTCAGCCATGGCTGGCTTGGTAGTCTGGAGATAGGTGATGCCTTAAAGTAGGGCTGGAGGGACACTATAGTGGGGAAGGCGTTTGCCTTGCACATGGCCAATCCGAGTTCAATCCCCGACATCCATAGGGTGCCCTAGCACTGCCAGGAGTGATTCCTGAGTGCAGAGCCACGAATAAGCCCTGAGCACAGGGTGTGGTCCCAAAACAAAAACAAAAAAAGGAAAGAAAAATTAAAAATTAAAAGTAAGTCTCCTACCAGAAAAAATTGACAGCATGGTCTGGACTTCCAGCACGCTGACAGTCCCCACGGGGCTCCCTGAGCACCCGAGCAGGGGTCTGAGAGTGGCCGCTAGTGGCCGCTGAGCAGTGGCAGGGGTGGCCCATAAACAAACAAAACAATACCCCCCCAAACTGATAAACACAAAAAGAAATGAAAAAATAGCCAGCCAGTTGACACTGATGACCTGACCAACCAAGGCTACATGAGGGGTGAGGAGGGAAATGGGGGAGGAGGTAATAGAGAGAAATGAAGAATGGATGGCCTCAAAGAGGGCACCAAATTTAAAAAGGAGATATTTATTTTTATCATGTCTAATTAGATATTTTAATATTTTGCCAGTTTTGTTTCTTTGAACTGGATTTCATGTGGAATCATGAAAGCGTTATTTCGGGTGATTTGGGCGTGGCAGGGGCTGACTACGCCTGAGGGTGCTGGCTGGGGGCCCTCCTGGCAGAGCCCAAGGGACAGCGGGATGCTGGGGGTCGCAAGGCTTAGAGCGCCAGCCCATGTGTCTCTCTCGCCCCTTGGGCGTCTGTGTCTAAAGCACTTGTCTGCGGGCAGGTCCTGGGTCCCAGCCCGGGTGCCACACAGGCTCTGAGTAGAGTCCCACTGCCCTCCGCACTGATGGGAAGCACTCCCAAACGATGGCACACTACATGTTTGGGCTAAATGACCCACTGGGGTGTGACCACAGAACCCAGGTGATGGAGCAGAGAGGACCCCAAGGTGGGGCCCGAACAGAAGCCGTGCACGGGGGTGACAAGTACATGTGTGAGGCCATGTGAGGTCGTATCCTGAATAGAGAGACTATCCTGGAACTAACATGCCTCAGACAGACAAAAACATGCTAGGGGACAAAGCAAGGGGGAGTTCCTAGGCCTAACGGGCCCCTGCCTGCACATTCAGACATGCGCACCCATGCACACACATGCGCACTCACCCACACATGTGCAGACACGCCCATACACACTCGATGTGCAATCACTAGCACACAAGTACACTTGTGCACACTTATATTCACGTGTGCGCACCCTCCATGCACACTGACCCACAACGTGTACGCACGCCCATGCACATGCACACAGGCGCACACTCACCCACACATGTGCACATTCACCCCCACACATGCACATGTGCGCACTTACCCACACATGTGCAGACACGCCCATACCCACTCGGTGTACAATCACTAGCCCACAAGTACACCCGGGCACATTCGTGTTCACACGTGTGCACACTCTATGTGGGTTAGTGCTAACCCACGTGTGTGCACACCCCATGTACACTAACCGGCACGTGTGCACACACCCATGCCCATGCCCACAGGTGCACAATCACCCACACATACACACGTGTGAACACTCACCCACACATGTGCACACTCACGTTCACACATGCGCACACTATGTACACTAACCCACACATGTGCACACACCCATGCACATGCACACAGGCGCACAATCACCCACACGTGTGCACACTCACCCACTAACATGCACACATGTGCACACCGACACAGTGAGCGCTCACACACACGCATGTGCACACTCAGTGCGCACAACCCCACACACATGCACATTCACCCACCCATGTAGACACATGCACATGTGCACATTCACCTACAAACACGCACACATGTGCACCCTCACCCACACACACTCCCACTTACCCGCACACCCACACACTCACCCAGGCCCATGCATCTACACTCACACATGTGCACACATGTGCACACACACACACACACACTCAGGCGCCCGTAGCCTCAGCCACATGCAAACACGCATGCACTCATCCACGCACACGCACCCTCGCGCACACATGCCCGCCACGTGCCCAGCCCGCGCGTGCGGCAGGCACACTCACCCACTCCTCCCAGCGGGCCTTCTTCTCCTCCATCTCCTGGGCTTCCTTGCGCTTCTTCTCCGCTTGCTCCGTGGCCTCCTTGGCCAGGAGCGCCTCGGCGGCTTTGCGCTCCTCCTCCTCCTTTTCCTCTTCCGTCAGGCCGTAGTTCCGAGGCTCCCCGATCTCCTTGATGAGCTGTTTGATGACGAGTCTGTTCTGGGCATCTTCCAGCCTCCCGACATCTGTAAGCGCCAGGGGAGAGAAGAAGGTTTGTGCACGTTTGCCACCCGGACAGCTGCGTGGCTCTCAATGCCAGAGGGGCAATGGTTTCTCCCCAGATGGGCCCTCTGCTAGGTCCTGCACAGCCAAGAATTTCTTGTCTTGGGGACCAAAGCGATAGTACAATGAGTGAGGCGTTTGCCTTGCATACGGCTGACCCAGGTTCTATTCCTGACACCCCGTATAATCCCCCCCACCCCAGGCACTGCAGGGAGTAATAGTAACTCCTGGGCACAGAGCCAGGCATGATCCCTGAGCACCACCAGTTATGACCCCAAAACAAAAATAATTTCTTATCTTGGGGCCAGAGCAAAATAGCACAGCAGGTAGGGCATTTGCCTCACACACAGCCAAGTCCAGTTTGATCCCTGGCAGCCCAAATGTTCTCCCCGAACATCACAGGTGATCCCCAAGTTTAGAGTCAGGAGTAAGCTCTGGGGCACAGCTGGGTGCCCACCAATAAAAAAAAAAATAAGACTATCTCATACTAATAAAGGATGAAAATCTTTTATTTTTAATTTTTTTCAATTTTTTTGCTTTTTTGGGTCACAGGAATTCCGATGATGCACAGGAATTACTCCTGGCTCGTGCACTCAGGAATTACTCCTGGCTCATAGTCTCGGGGAGCTGGAGTGATAGCACAGAGGTAGGGCGTTTGCCTTGCACGTGGCCGGCCCAGCCAGCCCAGCCGACCCGAGTCTGATCCCTCCGGCCCTCTTGGAGAGCCCGGCAAGCTACTGAGAGTATCTCACCCACATGACAAAGCCTAGCAAGCTCCCCGTGATGTATTCGATAAGCCAAACACAGTCACAACAAGTCTCACAATGGAGACCTTACTGGGCCCGCTGGAGCAAGTCGATGAACAATGGGAGGACAGTGCTACATTGCAATGCATAGTCTCAGGAATTAATCCTGGCATTGCTCGGGGAATGGGATGGGATGCTGGGAATCGAACCCGGGTCGGTTGCGTGCAAGGCAAACGCCCTCCCCACTGTGCTATCGCTCCAGCCCCCATCTTTTTTATTTTAAGGAGGAGAGGGCTGGGGATGCACAAACGGTTGGAGCTCGGGCTCAGAAGACCCACGATCGATCCCAGGCACCACGTGGTCCCGAGTATGTACCAAGAATCAAACCCAATAGGAAGGAAAAGAAAAAGGACCTGCCAGTGAGCCCCCCACGGCCCCTGCACCGCGATGGGTCACATTTGCTCGAAACCGCCGGTAGGGAAGGGTGGTGGTGGGTTCAGCTGGGAACAGAACCTCCTTGGCTTTCTGGGGGCAACGCCCATATGCTCCTCCTACACGGCGGTACCTTCAGCGCTGGGCTGGGACAAGCTGATGGGAAGTCAGAAGCCCAGGCAAGAGCAAGAGGAGAGACTCCCCCAGCCCCCCATTAGGCCTGAGCTAAGCCGCACCTCATTGCCTGAGCTCTGACCTTGCCGTGTGTTTCCCCCTGTCTGGCTATTGTGAAACTATGGCCCCTCAGAGTCCCCTTTCGGCCTGAAGGCCCAGCAGCCCGCAGCCACACCCAATGCCCTCCGGCACAGAAACGGCCCAGCTACCACTGAACCTTATCAAACTGCCGAGCTTCCAAATCATTCCCACTCCGCAGCTCCAAGTTTCACAGTTACTGTGCACCCAGTAGGACCACGACCAATCTGACAGGAAAGCTGCATAGAGGCCCCCAAGGTCAGTGGGCGAAAACAATGGCCCAGAAGGCTCAGTTCGCACCAGCCAGCATAGAAGATGCTCAGGCAATGGCTTTATAACACCAGTGCCATGGGACCAGAATGATGGCGCAGCAGGGAGAGCGTTTGCCTTGCACACGACCGACCCGGGTTTGATCCTCGGCACCCCCATCTGGTTCCCCAAGCACCGCCAGGAGTGATTCCTGAGTGCAGAGCCAGGAACAACCCCTGAGCATCCCCAGGTGTGACCCCAACAGCAAAATATAAATAAATAGGGGCTGGAGAGATAGTACAGCAGATAAGGTGTTTGCCTCGCACACAAGCCCAACCCAGGTTCAATCCCCGGCATCCCATATGGTTCCCTGAGCACCACCAGGATTAATTCCTGAGTGCAGAGCCAGGAGTAACCCCTGAGCATTGCTGGGTGTGACCCAAAAAGCTAAATAAATAAATAAATAAACACCAATGTGAGATACTGCAATTATTACCAATGGACTCTGAGTGATCTATTTTTTTTTTCCTCATTTTGGGTCCCACCCAGCGATGCACAGGGCTTACTCCTGGCTCATGCACTCAGGAATCACTCCTGGCGGTGCTCAGGGGACCATATGGGATGCTGGGAATCGAACCTGGGTCGGCCGCATGCAAGGCAAATGCCCTCCCCGCTGTGCGATATATCGCTCCAGCCCCTGAGTGATCTATTTTTGATCATTCCATTTGCCTTTGTGTAGTAACCAACAATGTGAAGTAAATTTGTTGGTGCCTGCAAGGGGACAGGCTTGGTGGAGGTTGGAAAATTGGGGACACTGGTGCGGGGAAGGTCCCACTGGTGGTGACATTGGAGTTGGAACCGTGAATGCCTGAAACAACTGCATTATGAACAAACTGGTAAATCACCATGTTAAGTATAAAATTAAAACATTCAAAAAAATTCAAAAACACACTCAGCTGTGTCCGCCGCCCCCCCCCCCCCACACACACACCCACACACACACACACACACACACGCTGCCTTCCTACCGATGTGGATGGGGTGGATCTCGAGCTCATCGAAGTAGTTCAGGACCGTCTCGTCCTCGGTGCTGACGTCACGGAAGGTGGCGAGCGCGCGGAGAAAGCGGTCCTGGCTGTAGTGGGTGCCCGCCACCACGCTCTCGGGCAGGTTTATCACACGGTCCTTCAGGAACTCATCCGAAGCGTCCAGCGCGCAGACGAACTCTGGGAAGAGGTGGTGGGCGCCCCGTGTTAGCACAGTGACAGAGATGAAGGCTGGGGGACGGGTCACCGCATCACAGAGACATCTGCTCCCCTGCAGGGCCTCAAGTCCTACAGCTGCCCGGATGGACAGGACTGCGCCCTCAGGGGATGAACACCGGAGACCCAGCTGAGGCACTCATCCCCCTCCTCCCTCCCTTCTGTCCCTCCATCCCTCCCTTCCTTCCTTTCTTCCCTCCTCCCTCCCTATCTCCCTTCCTTCCTCCTTTCCCTCCCCCCTTCTTTCCTCCCTCCTTCTCTCCCTCCCTCCCTTCTGTCCCTCCATCCCTCCCTTCCTCCTTCCTTCCCTCCTTCCTTCCATTGCCTTCCTGTCCCTGCCTCCTTCTCCTCCCTCCTTTCCTCCTTCCCCTTTCCCTTCTCCCTTCTCTCGTTCTTTCCATCCGTCCTTTATATTTCTTTCCATTTGAATAGAAGCAGCAAAAATTATCAATGACCGACTCGCTCACCGGCTCTTTCAGACACACAGTGACATGCTCGGCGGGCTCCGGCAGAGACTGGGGTGGAGGGACTGCTGCTGGCTGACGAGCCAAGTTCATAAAAACGGGGCCTGGCCTTGGGCTTTTAATTCTCCACAGACCCAGCTATTTCCTCACTTCATGCGATGGACAACAAGGTATTGTGTTCTGTGCTTCTGGTGGGGTTCAAGGCTGACAGCTGTGCTCAGGGATCACTCCTGGAGGGCTGGGGTGAGCCTCGGGGATGCTGGGGATTGTACCCGGGTTGGCTTCCTGCCTGCTGTACTATCTCCATGGCTTATGGACAACAATGCACATTAGAATATGGTGAAAACTGATCTGATGTTTGGGACATCAGCTAAGTTATCAGAGAAAAGAAATAGTGTCTGCACAGGGCAGGTCTGAGAGCTGAGCCCAAGTGAGCCACTAGATGTGGTCAAAAACCCGAACAGAGGGGCCGAAGCGATAGCACAGCTGGGAGGGCATTTGCCTTGCATGCAGCCAACCTGGGCTCGATCCCCGGCATCCCATATGGTCCACCAAGCACCGCCAGGAGTCATTCCTGAGCGCAGAGCCAGGAGTAATCCCTGTGCATCGCCGGGTGTGACCCAGAAAGAAAAATTTAAAAAAACCCTAACAGAACCAAACGAACACCCATCTGACGTTTGACTCAGATGCAGAAAGGTGGTTAGCCCCGGCCCGTGCTCTCTGTGAGAGCAGAACTGGAGGCGTGGCTTAGGCTGCAGCCGGCGCTTCACGTGGGACCCCGGGTTTGCGCCCCAGCGGTCAGGGGCGGCCCCTGCACACCAATGGGTGTCGCCCAAAGGGAAACATCAATGACGAGGGGCTAGAGCAATAGCACAGTGCATGCTGCCGACCAGGGTTCGATCCCCAGCATCCCCTATGGTCCTCTGAGCACCGCCAGGAGTGATCCCTGAGCACAGAGCCAAGAGTAAACCCCCAAACAAACAATAACAACAACCCAAAATAAATAAATAAATAAATGAAGAAAGCAAGCAGCGATTTCTTTTGCTTCTGGCACAAGTTCAAAGGATATTTGGTTATTTGGGGGAAGGAGATTCCCAAGCAGAGCTTCGGGGTCCCAGGGGCCACTCTGAGCAGTGCTCGGTCAGTACTGCAGTGGGGGAGGACCAGCTGACCACCCTGGCTGTGCCCAGGGCCTCCAGGGCACCCCCAGCAGTGCTCCAGGGTCCAAGCAGTGCCAGGTGCACAGGTGAGGTGCAGGGCAGGCATGCACCCCGACTCATCTACTAAGTGATGGCCCCTCGATGGACATTCGTGATGGAATAAACGATTCAAGCATCTGGGAAATGATGCTCTAGGCCAGTGACTATCCAGTGACGTTCACAGTGGACCGAAGTGTGGGTTCTGGTTGGTGTCGGTTTGGGAGGCACTCTGGGCTCTGTGCTCAGGGATTACTCTGGGTTCCCACCAGAGTAATTATCTTGGGGAACCAGATGTGATGATAGGGATTAAACTCGGGCTAGTCATGTGCGAGGCAAGTGCCCTACACAGTGTCCTATCACTCCAACCCCTCATCATGTATTGTTTCATTTGAAGAATAATAACATTTAAGAAGAGATTATGGGGGTTGGAGTGATAGCACAGTGGGGAGGGCGTTTGCCTTGCACACGGCCAACCCGGGTTCGATTCCCAGCATTCCATATGGTCACCTGAGCACCGCCAGGAGTAACTCCTGAGCATAGAGCCAGGAGTAACCCCTGAGCATCACTGTGTAAGACACACACACAAAAAAAAAAAACAGAGGAAGAAGAGGAGGAGGAGGAGAAGGAGAAGAAGAAGGAGGGGAAAGGGAGGGGGAGGGGGAGGGGGAGGGGAGGTGGAGAAGGAGGAGAAGAGAGGAGGAGGAGGAGGAGGAGATTACCTAGGGGCTGATGTGATTGGTCAGCAGACAGGGCATTTGTCTTGCAAGGAGCTGACCTGCGTTCAATCCCTGACACCACATAGGTCCCCCAGCCCTCTAGGAGTGAGCCCTGAGTGTAGAACCTGAGCACTGCTGGGTGTGCACCCCCCCAAAAAAACAAAGATTGCCTAACCCTGAAGCAGCCCAAAGGCAGAAAGGCAGACATCCTGAGAGCTTTGGAGGAGAGACGCTGAAGCATCCCCCAGATGCAGACCTCTGGGCCCCTCAGAAAAGAGAGGCTGCAGCAGAACCTGGGATTCTGGAAGCCGTCGACAGGGCAAGGTGGGATCAGGAGACCATCAGCAGCGCAGGGCTTCCCTGGGACAACACTCCTTTGGGTTTTGCTTATTTGGGGTCACACCTGGCAATGCTCAGGGGTGACTCCTGGCTCTGCACTCAGGAATTACTCCTGGCGGTGCTCAGGGGACCCTATGGGATTCCGGCAGGGACCATGCAAGGCAAACATCCTCCTCAATGTACTAGCCCCTTACTCCTTTTTTTTTTCCAGGTTAACTTCTACACAGGCAGGTAAAGGTAAAGGTAAAGGCCCTCCCGTTGATCGTCGATTTGCTCGAGCGGGCCCAGTAACATCTCCATTGGAGACTTTGTTGTTACTGTGTCTGGCATATCGAATACTTTCGGTAGCTTGCCGGGCTCTCCGAGAGGGGCGGAGGAATCGAACTCGGGTCGGCCATGTTGGCCGCATGTAAGGCGAACGCCCTACCCGCTGTGCTACACAGGCAAAGCTCCAGAAAAACGGGGCTGGTGCAATAGCACAGCGGGTAGGGCGTTCGCCTTGCACGCAACCGACCTAGGTTCGACCAGGAGTGACCCAAAAAAAAAAACAAAAAACTTTGCTGACAGAACGTGCTTGGTCTTGGACATTATCTCGCTTGGCTCCTCTCAATGTTTCTTTGCTTACTTCCGCTCTGCAGAAGCCCCTGTTCTCTCTTTTTTTTTTTTTAATTTTGCTTTTTGGGTCACACCCGGCAACGCTCTGGGGTTACTCCTGGCTCATGCACTCAGGAATTGCTCCTGGCGGTGCTCAGGGGACCTTATGGGATGCTGGGAATCGAACCTGTGTTGGCCATGTTGGCTGCGTGCAAGGCAAACGCCCTACCCGCTGTGCTATCGCTCCAGCCCCGCCCCTGTTCTCTCTTGAACAAGTCCTTCTCTCTTTCTCTGCCCCCAAGTCCTTCCAAATGTTTCAGTAAAAATAATCTTGCTTCACCATTTCACCTCCTCCTGAAACTCTTTCCTGTCTGTGGGGGAAGGCGATGAGCCCTCGCTCTCTGCCCCGAGGGCCGTGCCTGGTCTAGGCTGGCAGTGCCCAAGCGCGGGTAGCTGAGTGGGTGAAGCAGGGAGGTGGAGACATTTTTCTTTCCTTTTTCCTTTTGCTTTTTGGGCTCACACCCGGCGATGCTCAGAGATTACTCCTGGCTCTGCACTCAGGAATGACTCCTAGCAGTGCTCGGGGGACCCTACGGGATGCTGGGGATCGAACTCTGGTCGGCCGCGTACAAGGCAAATGCCCTCCCTGCTGTGAGCTGTTCCTCCAGCCCCAGAAACACTTTTCCTGACTCAACTTTCCCTGCTCCCCACTCTCCCTGCCACCTGCCACAGAGGCCACTGGCTTGTCTGCACTGTTTCCAGAAGCAACTCAGGCAGGGAAAGAAGAAGGTGACGTGGGTTCTGATTGGTCATTCCGGGCTCTGTGCTCAGGGATCACTCTTGGTGGGACTCGGGGGACCAGATGTGATGCCAGGAATTGAACCTAGGTCAGCTGTGGGCAGGGCAAGTGTCCTACCCCTGTATTATCACTCGGCCTCTGGAAACATGGTTTATTTTTTTTTCCCCAATATCCTTATACATCCCAGATATATCCTTATATATCTAGATTCCACGAGGCCTGGTCCTGACGGGTTGCCTAGTAGTCCCAGATTAGGTACCAGTGGGGCTTCTGTTCTGTGATTCTGTTTGATTTTGTGCCACTTCAGACTCCATGGCTCTGTGCTCATGGAGTGCTTGGGAATCACAATGTGGTACTGGGCATTGAACTAAGGTTGGCTGCGTGCCAGGCAGGTGACATAGGCCCTGGATTATGTCTGGGGCCCCTGATCAGGGATTCTGAAGAAAGTGTCTCATGAAGGGGTCTGCCCTCGTGCAGGCTCCTCCCACGAGGCTTTACAGGGGAAGCAGGAGATAAGAGAAAAAGGAACAAATGTTACATTTTAGCTAGGCCAGCCTGGACTTGCTCAACTAGCCCTTGTCCAGGGGGTGGGAGGCATTGCTCCAAACCTGTTTGTTTGTTTGTTTTTGCTTTTCGAGTCAGGGGTTACAGCCTGGCTCTGCACTCAGAAACTACTCCTGCTGGTGCCCAGGGATGTCGGAGATAGAACCCAGGTCAGACGTGTGTAAGGCAAAGCTCTGTGGCCCAAGCCTTCCTCAAAAAACCAAACGAAACAAAAACAAAACAAAGGCAAACACCAGATGATCTTACTCCTTTGTGGAGTAGGGGGAGAGGGGTTCTGGAGAGACAGTACGGTGTCAGGGCGCTGGCTTTGCACAAAGTGGACCTGGGTTCCATCCCGGCATCCCAATATGGTCCCCCGAGCCCTGTCAGCAGTAATTTCTTTTCTTTTTTTTTTTTTTCTTTTTGGGTCACACCCGGTGATGCACAGGGGTTACTCCTGGCTCATGCACTCAAGAATCACTCCTGGCGGTGCTCGGGGGACCATATGGGATGCTGGGAATCGAACCCAGGTCAGCCGCGTGCAAGGCAAAGGCCCCACCCGCTGTGCTATCGCTCCAGCCCCATCAGCAGTAATTTCTGAGCACAAGTCAGGAGTAACCTCTGAGCATCCCAGGTGTGGCCTCCAAACAAACAAAAGAGTGAAGGACTAGACCATCTCCAGTATAAAGAACCCTAAAACATGGTCAACGGAACTGTGACCTGGGTGAAGAGCAGTGATGGGAAGGAAGGGAGATAAGAGGAATCTTGGCTTGGGATCACAGTGGAGGGATCCTGGGGCAGAGGTGCGGTGTTGCAAGTACTTTTACTTTAAGGGGGCAGGTGGGGTGGGGATGGAGAGGCAGCACAGAGTAGGGCGACTGCCTCGCACGTGGCCGACCAGGGTTTGGCCCTGGCATCCCATATGGTTTTCAAGCACACCCAGGAGCAATTCCTGGGTGCAAAGCTAGTAAGTAACCCCTGAGCACCCCCCAAAAATATATAGAAATAAATTAATTAATAAATAAGACTAGAAAGATGAGATTCAGCTGGGGACTTAAGTGGTTATATCAGTATCGGTGAAACATACTATATTTTGGTTATAGATGCTAATGGCACTCCACGCCAGGCTGTTTTCACTCGGGGTGCCCCAGAGTGGGGGTGGGTAAGGGCCCTTCCCCCCAAGGGACCCAGCCCCGGAAGCCGACCTCCACTACCCAATCGCCGCCACGCTCCAGGCCGCTTTCCACACGCTCAGGCTGAGCCTCACATATGAGTGAATATATTCCTGAACTGACACATCATAAGATGCTTCCTACCCATTTCCCATAATTACCACACCATATTTGATGGGGTTCAGACAGTAGGTAACAAATCATAGAGGGATATATATATATATATATCCTGTTGGAGAGCCCAGCAAGCTACTGAGAGTATCCTGCCAGCAGGGCAGAGCCTGGCAAGCTACCCGTGATGTACTCCATATGCCAAAAACAGTAACAATAATGGGTTTCATTCCCTTGACCCGGAAAGAGCCCCCAATACGACAGCATTGGGAAAGAGGAGTAAGGAGAGGCTGCTAAAATCTCAGGGCTGGGATGAATGGAGACGTTACTGGCGCCCTATGGAGTAAATCGATGACAGTGATACAGTGATAGTTGCTAATATATATTGCTAGCCCTGATCATTAGTGTCAGGAGCACCGCTTTTGCCACCTCTGTCACCAGTGCCCCAAAACAAAGAAAGGAAAAGGGGGACCATGGGGGTGTCGTTTAGTTAAATTCCTAGCAGCATCTCTCTAAATAGTCCCACGCCAACACCCCCAGTGGTGAACCTGGAGTTCTCCAACCCTGATTGGTTCTTGTGAGTCTCCCGGGCTCACCCCATTGGGCCAGTGGCCGCTGCCCCGCCCCCAGTGGGCGGTGCTAACGGGACTCCAGGAGCGCAGGGCTTTTACTGCCCTGGGGCTGCCCGTGGCTTTGCAACAAGTAACACTAACTTGCAGGGAATCCTGATTTAGGCGCCCCCTCCTCTCATCTGGGAGCTTCTCTGCCCTACTTTCCCTTTCTTTCCTTACCCTAATTAAAGCTTTTATTTAAAAAAAAAAGAAGAAAAAAAGCAAACAAACCCAACCCCCAATTTTTAAAATCTAATCCAGTAGTTTTTCTCGCGTGCAGAGGGGGAACCCAGCAGCTGGGAGATGATCCTGCCTCCAGAGAGCTCAAACTTGACCCTGTGCGAGCTCGAACCCTGCCTGGCCCCATCTGGAGCGCCACCTGGAGCAGCCCTGGTGACCCCCAGCACCCCCGCTGCTGCTGCCCTGCGGGTCCCAATGCACAGACAGACACGGCCAAGATAAAATCACACCCTCAAGGCAAAAGGGTAGGACTTGGGGAGATCTTGCCTAACGATCAGACGGACCAGACTGCTTCAGTCCTCTGGGACAGACAGAAGCAAATTGGGGTGTGTGGGGGGGAACCCAATACAACTAGCTGGGGCTGGGGTGAGGGGGGAACGCGCTGATCAGGAGATCAGGAGAGCAGGTGGGGGTGGGAGAAATGGGAGGGGGTCCTCCTTAGGGGCGGGACCCTTCCTAGTAGACTTACTCAGGTATGACACTCCACACTGCCTGACAGTCTACAGTACCGAGAACTCAAGCTTAAGCAATTCAATGGTAAAATAGAAAAATTAATTAATTAAATTTGAAAGGGAAAAAAGGAAGCACATGAATTTATTGCTGTTGCTGGGTTTTTCTTTCTTTTTTTGCGGGGGGGAGTCGGTGTCTGGGGCTCACTCCTGATCCTGTGCTCAGGGATTAGTCCCCATCGGATTTAGGAGACCATAGAGGGTGCCAGGAACTGAACCGTGGTTGGCCGCAGCAAGGCAAGTTTGCTCCACCCACTATACTATCTCCACTCCCAAGATTTTTGGAGGGAGGTTGGGCTTGGAGGTCATACCTAACGGTGCTCAAAGCTTGCTCCTGGCTCTGTGCTCAGCCCATCACTCCTAGCTGGGCTCTGGGGACCATGTGGGGTGCTGGGGATTGAACCCCATTCAGCCGCATGCAAAGCACTTACTATACTATCTCTCTGGTGCCTGTTTGGGAGTTTTTGTTCTGTTTTTTTTTTATTTGTTTGTTTTAAGTTACTGACTTTTTAACCTTTCTTGAGGAAAAACACAAATTAAAGGGAAATCTAAGCACTTCACAATTATGGCCAGGTTTCTCTGGTGCTTTGGCCAACATTCCCAACCCTGCGTTTGCATCCTCTCTCTCTCTCTCTCTCTCTCTCTCTCTCTCTCTCTCTCTCTCTCTCTCATCTCTTGCCTCTCTCTCCTCTCTTTTTCTTTCTTTCTTCTTTCTCTTTCTCCTTTCTCTCTTCCCTCTCTCTCGTTCTCTCTCCCCTCCCCCTCCCCCTCTCTCTCTTTCTCCCCACATCTCTCTCTCCCCTTCCAGGAACTTCCAACTAGCTCTGTTTGCACACAAGACCAGGATGACACAGTGGTCACCAGAACCATGGACACAGTGAGTAGTTCCTTCCTGGTTCTAGTGGGGGGTTGGGGGGGGGGTCTGCTGCTAAAAATAATTCAGTCCTGGCCACTCCCCACACGCTCACATATGAGTGAACATATTCCTGGACTGCGTGGCTGCAAAAGCCACATCATAAAACACTCCCTAACTATTCTCCATAATGACCACACCACATTTGATGGGGTTCAGATAGTAGGCAACAAATCATCCACGGTCCACGGTCCACGGTCCTCCCGTTGTTCATCGATTTGCTCGAGCGGGCCCAGTAACGTCTCCATTGGAGACTTTGTTGTTACTGTGTTTGGCATATCGAATACTCTCGGTAGCTTGCCGGGCTCTCCGAGAGGGGCGGAGGAATCGAACTCGGGTCGGCCATGTTGGCCACTTGCAAGGCAAACGCCCTACCGCTGTGTTACCGCTCCAGCCGGGAAATAAATATATATATGCATATATACATATTTTCAGACATATATACCAAAGCTCCGACCATCTCCGAATGCAACAGCTATGTGTACCTAGGTCGAGAGGTCAACATGAGAAATGACCTGGCACCCGAGCTGCGCAGGAGGAAGAGAGCGGCTTGGAACGCCTTCAAGAGTGTCGAAGAAATAGCTAAGAGGACGAAGAACCTCCGGCTCCGAGCACATCTCTTTGATTCCACTGTTCTTCCTGCATTAACATATGCCTCAGAGACCTGGGCCCTACGCAAACAAGATGAGAACGCCATTCAGGTCTCCCAAAGAAGAATAGAAAGAGCTATGCTTGGAATATCACGTTTCACTCAAATGAGAGAACGAATCCGGAGTTCTGACATCCGTCGACGATCAAGGATCAGGGACGCTGTCTCATTTGCCAAGGTGTCGAAAATCAGATGGGCTGGTCACGTAATGAGATTTAAAGACAACCGCTGGACTAGAGCTATTACTGACTGGATTCCACGGGATGTCAAAAGACCGCGTGGCCGCCCACCTACCAGATGGTCAGACTTCTTCGTCAAGATCATGAACGATCGGTTTGAGGCCCTTCATGTTCCCGGAGCGAACAGATGCCATTGGGCTACACTAGCACGAGACAGGGACAAATGGAGACGTTACTGGCGCCCGCTCGAGCAAATCGACGACTAACGGGAAGTTAAGTGATTAAGTGATTAAGTGTTAGTGATATCCTATAGCATGTCTCAATGGCTCCTGCCAAAATAAAACAATCCTCACACCGTTTCCTATATGAACACTTTTTAGGTAAGCATGTTCAGCAATTGTTCACAACACATAACACAAAATATATTATTTCAGTTGTGTTTTGGGACAGGGATTGGGTTTGGGCATGGAAACATCCCAAATTTGGTGGTGGGAAGGTGCAATGGTGGTGGGATTGGTGTTTGAATATTGAATGTAATCAAACATTGTGAACTTATGAAAGTTATAAAAAAAAAGTGAACTTATAAAATTAAAAAAATTAAAAAAAAGTATTGTGGTGTTGATGCCCAATTCAATCAGCTTAATCAATGGCTGGATAAATAGCAATGCTCCTACATTATAAAAAAATAATAATAATAAAATAAGATTTAAATAGTTCAGTCCTTCCTGGCAAGCTCCCCGTGACGTATTCGATATGCCAAACACAGTAACCACAAAGTCTCACAATGGCGACGTTACTGGGCCCGCTCGAGCAAATCAATGAACAACGGCGGACAGTGACAGTGACAGTGACAGTCCTTACCAACACTGATATCCTGTGATGACAGTGTGAGCTAATCAATGCCCTCGCAGTGGCTTTTGTTTTTCAGTGCAGGGCTGGTTCCCGAGAAACGCCACCCACGTACCTGCAAATGTCCTTTCGTGGAATCTGTTGTTGTTTGTGTTTCTCTTTCCAGGGAACTTGGCGAAACCCGGGTCAGCAGGGGACCCAGTGGCCAAAGGGCTCTGTCTTGGCCCAGCCACAACTCTGTTTTCTCGGTGGGGAAGAGAAGGTGGCATTGCTTCCCCCCCGCCTTCTTTTTTTTTTTTAGTTTTGGGGCCACACCTGGTGATGCTCAGGGGTTACTCCTGGCTACGCACTCAGGAGTTATTCCTGATGGTGCTCCGGGGCCCATATTGGATGCCAAGGATTAAACCTGGGTCAATAGCATGCCTTATCCGCTGTACTCTTTCCCTGGCCCCAGGAGGGTGGCATTTCTGTGCCCTAAAACTGAGCGAGAGCAACAGCACAGTGGGGAGGGCATTTGCATAAAACCAACCTGGGTTCAACACCTGGCAGCGTCCCATATGGTTGCCAGAGCCCGTCAGGAGTGGTCCCTGCGTGCAGAGCCAGGAGTAACCCCTGAGCATGGACAGAGGTGGCCCCAAAACAAAAAACAAACAAACAAACAAACAAACAAAACGCCTGAAAAACTGAGTGGGAGGCTGGGAGGTGTGCTCCGCGTATAGGACATCCCTGGCATGGAAACGAGCCTTCTCAAAGTTACTCTGTCCATTTCAGAATGTTAAGTATTCCCGATACTTACCCCAGTGCTCCCCTGACTCCCACCCCATAGCAGGGATGGAACCCAGAGCCTCTGGTTCTTGCTCTGAATCAAATCCTAGGCCTGGGAAAGTTGTTCACATGCCCCTCCCCACACACACACACACGATTTTTTGGGTCACACCCAATGGTAAGAAGGCTCACTCCTGGCTCTGTGCTCAGGGCTTACTCCTGGCTCTGTGCTCAGTGATCACCCCTGGCGAGCTGAGAGAATCAAATGGGTAAGTTCTCTATAGTTCCTGGGAAGCATGCTTTTTCAAGTACCTTGTTCATTTCTTAGTCCTTCAAAAATATAAAGATTCTGGGGGCTGGAGCGATAGCACAGCGGGTAGGGACGGACCCAGGTTCGATTCCCAGCATTCCATATGGTCCCCCGAGCACCGCCAGGAGTAATTCCTGAGTGCAGAGCCAGGAGTAACCCCTGTGCATCGCCAGGTGTGACCCCTCACCCCCAAAAAAGAAAAAATATATAAAGATTCATTTTATTAACATTATAAGGCTGTTTTGTTACAAAAGATATGTGAGGGGCCAGAGCGATAGTATAGCTGGTAGGGCATTTGCCTTGCATGAGACCAACCCGGGTTCGATTTCCAGCATCCCATGTGATCCCGTGAGCACCGCCAGGAGTAATTCCTGAGTGTAAAGCCAGGTGTGACCAAAAGAGCCAAAAAGCCAAAAAAAAAAAAAAAAAGGCATCTCTTATAATCTGACCTTGGAGAAATTGTTTAAACTTACCAGGTATGATTACTTTATCGTAGGGTGCTATTTTGCCTTTGCCTTCATAGTCCTCTTCTTCATCTTCATCTAATTAAAATATATTTAAATATATCTACATATCTACATATATAATTAATTAAAATTAATTTTTTAAGTATAAATATACATATCTATATCTCTATATAAACATGGTCATGTTTGTTATATATCATGGAAAGCCCAGCCAAAATTTTAAACTTATTATTTTAATGTTTAAACCAATCTATTTCTGTGTTGAGGTATCAATAGTTTGCAATAATACTGAAGTCTTCATTTTAAAATTGCATCATTCTGCCGACCCCTCCACCATCCCACGTTCCCACAGCCCCCAGCCACTCCCCCACTCTCCCATTAAACTTTTTTTTGGTTCTTTGTTTGCTTGTTTTTATTCTGGGGCCATATGTGGCAGTGCTCAGGGAATGATCTGGCTCTACGCTCTGGGATCACTCCTTAGTCCTTCAAAAATATGAAGATTCATTTTGTTAACATTACAAGGCTATTTTGTTACAAAAGCTATATGAGGGGCCAGAGCGATCGTATAGCTGGTAGGGCATTTGCCTTGCATGAGACCAACCCGGGTTCGATTCCCAGCATCCCATATGATCCCCTGAGCACCATGCAAGAGAAGTTTTGCATGCAAGAAACCCGGCAGTGATTGGAGCATCTCCTGAGCACATTGCTGGTTTGGGTGGTTCTTGGGTAACCAAATGGGGTGCCGAAGTTTGAGCCCAGGTCGGTTGCATGCAAGGTAAATGCCCTCCCTGATGTATAATCATCTGGAGCCCCAACATTAAACTTTTTTTGGGGGGTCACACCTAGCAATGCACAGGGGTTACACCTGGCTCATGCACTCAGGAATTACTCCTGGAGGTGCTCAGGGGACTATATGGGATGCTGGGAATCGAACCTGGGTTGGCTGCGTGCAAGGCCCTACCACTGTGCTATCTCTCCAGTCCCCCAACATTAAACCTTTAAAGCTCGTAGACACTAGTGAAAACTAGCCACACACCGAAAGACTGTATTCTAGACATAGTTGCTTTTGATTTTGGCTTCCTTAGGATCAGTGATGATTCCTTTGAAGATAAGAATGGAAACTTTTCTGCAGATGAAGTCAAAGTAAGGGGACCACTCCAACTTACGACTAAACAGGTCTCTTGCTTGATCATAGGTCTTGGGATATCCATCCAAAATGTAGCCTTGATTTCTGCAGGGCATGGACTTCAGCTTCTCTCTTACAAACCTAGTGATATACTGATCTTCCAGATGGCCTAATACAAAAGGAAAAAATTACTCGAAAATGATAATCTATGTAGGGGATATTTTAAACCATCATCTGAAAAGTCAGAGTCAGAGTCTCCTGCCCGCGCCTGGCTGTCCTCGCTGGGGCCCCTTGGAGGGGGGCGGGTTGAGTTTCCCTCCCCGTCCCGACCAGAGCTCCGGCAGCCAAAGACCTCCAGAACCAGCCACCACCATGCTGAGACCACTCTCCGCACACATGAAGATAATGGCAGAGGAACAGAGGCATGCGGGTCCCGGGACTGAGATCTTCAAGCCTACTCGGATCGGGGCTGAGCATCCTCCACCCAGATCCTCCAAATTCCAGTAGGTGGGGGTCACACCCACCAACTGGCCCCCTGGCACTGTGTAATCCCATCAACGGCCAAGACTCAGAGACTATAAAACCCAGTTCCCGGAAGCGCGCGGCCGCATTCGAGGCCACGTGACATCTTATTATCTCATTCCTACTTTGGACAAACTGGCAGGCTACCAAATGTAATCTGCTCACATGGCAGAGTCTGACAAACTCCCCGTGGCGTACCCAATATGCCAAATACCAGTAACAATGATGGGTCTCATTCTCCTAACTCTGAAAGAGCCTTGAATATGGCACTTTTTAAAAAAATCTCAGGGCTAGGACGAAGGAGATGTTACTGGGGCCTGCTCGAGGCAATCGACGAATAACAGGATGGTTGTGATCGTGATCGTGATCATCTGAAAAGAGTCTGTGTCAGGGCTGGCGAGATAGTAAGAGATTAAGGCAGATTAAGGCTCTTGCCTTGCATGTGACTGACCTGGGTTCAGTCCCCAACCCCCAGGTTTGGTGCCCTGAGCACCGCCGGGAGTGATCCCAGTGAAGAACAGGGAGAAAGCCTGGAGTATAACCAGATGTGGTCCAAACTCTCCCCGCCACCCCATCACAAAGATCTTTGTGCCTGAGTAGACAGCTCAACATGCATGTTTTGCACGCAAGAGACCCAGCACTGATTGGAGCATCTCCTGAGCACATTGCTGGGAGTAATCCCTCAGCCAGGCTGGGGAAAGCACTGCCTGGCAAAAAAAATAAATAAATAAAGCAAATCTTTTGCCAGGTCGGGGTGTGGCTCAGCGGTATAACACACCCATACCTTGTGCAAGGGTCTGCATTCGGTCCTCAGTACCGGCCCCCGCCAAATACACATGACCCAAAACTGCTTTGGATAGTCCAGCAGGTAGGGTATTTGCCTTGCATGCATGCAGCAGGCTTGGGTTTGATCCCCGGCATCCCAAATGGTCCCCTGAGCACTGTCAGGGGTGATTCCTAAGTAGAGCACCAGGAGTTACCCTGGAGTATCACTGGCTATAATTCCTGAGTATATGAGCCAGGAGTAACCCCTGTGCATCGCCAGGTGTGACCCAATAAGGAAAAAAAAATCATGCCTCATTTTATTTTATTTTATTTGCTTTTTGGGTCACACCTGGCGATGCACAGGGGTTACTCCTGGCTCTGCACTCAGGAATTACCCCTGGCGGTGCTCAGGGAACCATATGGGATGCTGGGAGTCGAACCCGGGTCGGCTGCGTGCAAGGCAAGCCCTGCCTGCTGTGCTATTGCTCCAGCCCTCATGCCTCATTTTAAAACTGCACCAAACCAAACCAAACCAAACAAAAAACTGTACCCAAGTTACTATAGAAAATCCTTCATTTTCTCCCTGAATGGAAAAAAAAAAAAACCCGTGTGGGTTTGTATTTTGAGCACCACACTTGGATTCTGATGTGCAGTGAGGTAGGAGAACCCAGAAAGCTCCTACTGCAGGAAAAACCAGCACTGTGGGCCGGAGTGAGCGCACAGCAAGGGAGGGCACTTGCCTCACATGTGCCTGACCCAAGTCCAGTCCCTGGCACCACATATGCTTCTCTGAGACTGCCAGGAGCGATCCCAGGGCACAGAACCAGGAGTAAGCCCTGAGCACTGCCCAAGAACCAGAAAAAAAAAAAAGAAAAGAAAAAGAAAAAGAAAAACCAGGAGTGATGCTAGTGACCTCTCTGTGGCCACAGTGAAGCAGGTGACCTCATTCACTCCCACTTACCACCAGCATTTAGGTTCTGCCGTGACACTGTCTCGATGCTGTAACCTAAACACCCCCATCAAGAGAGATCAGTGAGGATGCTCTCCTGGGGGAGGGGAGAGGGGGAGGGGTTGCCCACACCTGGTTTATTCCTCATTGGTGCTCAGGACTGCGTTTGAGTAAACTCATGCCTTTGGGGCTGGAGCGATAGCACAGCAGGTAGGGCGTATGCCTTGCAGGCAGCCGACCCAGGTTCGATTCCCAGCATCGCATATGGTCCCCAAAGCACCGCCATGAGTAATTCCTGAGTATATGAACCAGGAGTAAGCCCTGTGCATTGCCGGGTGTGACCCAAAAAGAAAAAAAAAATCATGCCTCATCTTTAAAGCTGCAGCAAAGAGTGTGACCGCTGCCACCATCCCAAGTCCCTGACGTTCCGCTGGGTACTCCTGATCCTGCTCCCTCCAGCAGGCTCTTTCTCCAAGCCTGTGCTCTGCATTCCTGCAATCGCTCAGGGAGGTCGAGGAGGAGTTTGTCCCCAGACTACAAGGACAGGGTGATGGGTGTGGGGGCAGCACCAGGATAATCACTGATCAACGCATCCTCATTACTTTTTTGGTTTGGGGCCACAGTCGGGACTCACTCCTGGCGGTGCTGGGGGACCCTATGGGATGCTGGAGATCGAACCCAGGTTGACCACATGCAAGGCAAGCACCCTCCCTGCTGTCTTATCACTCCGGCCGAGCAGCTGTTGTGGCTAAGACGTAATCCTGGCCTGCCACCACCGTGTTGTGTAATGTGAGTTTGGCAACTGTGAGATTTTGAAATTTGTCTCTGAAGTGCCTTGCAGGGTATGTGCTATCTAGCGTCAGCTCTGGGGTGGGTCTGTAATATGGGGAATAGTCTGGGGCCTCTCTGTGCCTCTCATGACACATGGCATGACGGAATGGAAACCCCTCCTCACCACTCACTGTCACATGCATCACCCAGTAACTGACGCTGAAGATGATGCCTTTTAGAACAGTCCTTTTTTAAAACTTGAATTTAAATTTTTGAGTCACCGTGAGATACAGAGTTACAAAGTTGATCATGGTTGGGTTTTAGTCATACAGTGCTCCAACTTCCGATCCTCCACCAGTGTCCATTTCCTACCACCAATGTCCCCAGGTCCCCTCCTGATATGGTCCCCAACCCCCTCAGCCTGCCTCTATGGCAGGAACTTTCCTTCTTTTTCTCTGTCTCTGTCTCTGTCTCTGTCTCCCCCCCCCCCTTTTGGGCATTACTGTTTGCAATACACGGACTAAAAGATTATCATGTTTGTTCCTTTACTTGTTTTCAGCACACAGTTCTTGTCCAGAGTGATCATTTCCAACTGTCATTGTCACAGTGGTCCCTTCTCTATCCCAGCTGCCTTCTCCTTTAGCATTTGAGGCAGGCTTCCAATCATACATTTGATGGCAGAGCCTGATTCAGAAAACTCCAAGGTCACCTCTGGTTATCCATTGCCCCGTCCAGGAAGGTTCACAGAGGTGCAAAGAAGCAGAACCAACTTTTAAAAATATGTGAAGGGGATTTTTTTGTTTGTTTTTTTCCCTTTGCATCACACCCGGCGATGCACAGGGGTTACTCCTGGCCCATGCAGTCAGGAATTACTCCTGGCGGTGCTCAGGGGACTATATGGGATGCTGGGAATCAAACCCGGGTTGGTTGCCTGCAAGGCAAACGCCCTACCCGCTGTACCATTGCTCCAGCACAGAAGGGGACGGGTTTTAAGACGCAATTGGACTGGCCCTTAGCCAGGCAATCTGATTGGTCTACTGGGACCCTCCGGTTGTGATCTGTGATCTGATTGGTCGTTTTAAGTAAGCTATTAGATTAATGGGTTTCCAAGTCCCATTTATATCGGGTATAACCAATCAGACAACAGGGTCGGGGATACATAAAGTACCTAGCTTAGAGCACTGCCCGCGTGGATCCTTCCCTGACCCCAACCCTCCCTCCCTCACCCAAGAAAAAGGATAAAACAAATGAGCATAGTTTTTTAAATGCCATGCAGAATAGTACGGGGGGGGGGGGGGGAGGGGTTAAAGCATCTTGTAAGCATCTGGTCATGAGATTGACCCACACACACACACACACACACACACACAGACCCCCAGCATTCCACATGCACCAAGTGTGATCCTGGTGTCTCTGCCACCCCCAATGCCGCAAGCGATTTCCAGCCTCTCCACAAGCAGGTCTGTGAGTACCAGAAAAGGGGGTGCAACCCACAGTGAGCTCCATAGTGAGAAAGGTGTGCCAGCCTTCCACGGGGTCACAGGGACAGTTATAGCCAGGAAGGGGCCGGGGGCGTGGCCGGAAGCAGAGCAGGGGACTTGTCTGTGCCAAGCCACATGAGGTTTAATTCCCCTGTGACAGGAAAGAGGAGATTAAGGCAGGAAAGAGTGGTAAGCGTCAGTGTACATGCAGGAGGCTTGGGGTTCGATCCCTAGCACTGAGCGACCCCTGGAAACACTCAAGTTCAGCTCATGAGCACTGCCTGGTGTAGAATCCAAACAGAAAACAAAACAGAGGGGGCTGGAGAGACTGCACAGCGGGGAGGGCATGGTCCCCAGCACTATGCCAGGAGTGGTCCCTGAGTGCAGAGCTGAGTTAAGCCCTGAGCATCCCCGGGTGTGACCTCCCCCTCCTCAAAAAAAAAAGACAGAAAACAAGAAAGGGAAGGGGTGTGGGGTGGGAAGAAAGTTTTTTTAAAAGTTGGGGCCAGAGAGATAGCACAGTGGGTAGCGCACTTGCCTTGCACATGGCTGACCTGGGTTGGATCCCCAGCACCACATGGTCCCTGAGTCAGCCAGGAGTGACTCCTGAGAGTAGAGCCAGAAGCAAGCAGGTGTGGCTCAAATAAACAAACAAACAAACAAACAAACAAGGGGCTGGAGCGATAACACAGAGCGGGTAGGGTGTTTGCCTTGCACGCGGCCGACCCGGGTTCGATTCCCAGCATCCCATATGGTCCCCTGAGCACCGCCAGGAGTAATTCCTGAGTGCATAAGCCAGGAATAACCCCTGTGCATCACTGGGTGTGACCCCCCCAAAAAAAGCAAAAAGCAAAAAAAAAAAAAAAAGTCCAATATCACATGTTTTTTTGAAAATCATCTTTAAATTGATCTTCCAAATAGCCGTAATACTAAAATGTTGGTATTGAGCCGTATTCATAATGGGTTAATTTTCATAATTTCGTAATCGGTTAAAACATGAACCTAGGCTCCTAATAACTCACGCTTTAAAAATAGCCGCAAGCCAAGCTCTGAAATAACCCACGCGCCGTGTAGACGCTCTAGAGCTGAGGCCACCCCCTCCCCAGTTTCTCATATCCAAACACTTAGCAGTGCTCTGAATCTATTTCAATGATCCCCGGAGCCTAGCAACCAGACTCAAGAGTCCATGGCGCTCTCCAAGTGTATCAAGACAGTCGGAAACCAGCAATCCGTGACTTAACAGACTCCTGGCAGTGCTTAGGGGGCCACTCCTGGTTTGGTGTGTAGGAGGCAGGGTCCCCTCCCCTTCCCCCGACTCTGGGGCTTGGGGACCATCTGGTACCGGGAATTGAACCTGGGTCTTCTTCATGCAAAGCCTGTGCTCAGCGCCAGGAGTTTTCTGCAGCTCTCCCTCCCTTTCCCTTTTAGAGACTGAGTATCTGGGTGGGCAGAGGGTAGGGCGTTTGCCTTGCACATGGCTGACCCGGTTCAATTCCTCCACCCCTCTTGAAGAGCCCAGAAAGCTACCGAGAGTATCCCGCCCGCACGGCAGAGCCTGGCAAGCTCCCCGTGGCGTATTCAATATGCCAAAAACAGTAACAACAAGTCTCACGATGGAGACGTTACTGGTGCCCGCTCGAGCAAACCGATGAACAACAGGAGGACAGTGCTTAGGGCACATTCCTGGCGGGACTGGCTGACCCATCTTTGGTGCCTGGGACTGAACTGGCGTCAGCTGCCTCTGAAACAAGTGTTTCACCCCCTGCACTATCTCTCTGTCCCCCAAAACTGTTTTATTTTGCAAACAGGAGTTACGTGGGCGGTGTTGGGGGGGTGGACAGGGCGTGTCCTGCAGTGCTCAGGCCTGCCGCTGGGGTGCTCTGAGCCCAAGGGGACCTCTCAAAGTCCCCGTTTCGGCTGCTGAGTTTGATATAGGCAGGTAGATAGGGAAAGGCCCTTGGCAATGAAACCTGGATTAAACAAAGTTTCATGGAAGAATTCTAGGACTGATTCACCTTGTGGATACAGAACACAAAGACCTGATAAGACCATCCGGAGACCCTGAGGATATAGGACCTCTCCCCGTGAAGTTCCTCAAACCCTCAAACCTCTCCCTTAATCTGATTAAAATGTGATCCAGCCCAAAGAAGACCATAACCACTCCCAACCTCACTGATAACCTCCTTAGCAACAGGACCACGTGGGACAGGTTGGAGAAAACCCTATAAAGGCTACCTTGAGCAAAGGAAGGACGCGCATATGTTGCCTGAGCCCATGTACTGCTTGTGCCCATGTGGCCAGGCACATGTGGGCTGAGCACATGTGTCGCCCGCATCTCCCCTCTTGAGATGTGGACTTTCATGCTTTTCTGTCTAATGCTAGACAGAAAAGAAATATGATGTCGGCCACGCGACATCTTATTATCTCATTCTTACTTTGGACAACCTGGCAGGCTACCGAATGTAACCTGCCCACACGGCAGAGTCTGGCAAACTCCCCGTGGCGTACCCAATATGCCAAATACCAGTAACAATGATGGGTCTCATTCTCCTAACCCTGAAAGAGCTTTGAATATGGCTCTTTTAAAATCTCAGGGCTAGGATGAAGGAGACTTTACTGGGGCCTGCTCGAGGCAATCAACGAACAACAGGATGGTCGTGATCGTGATTGCTAGGATGTCTGTAGGGGCTCTCTCCACCCTTGGAGAAACCCGCGTTCTCTCTGAGTGCGTTACTCAAGTCTTACTCTCCATTCCCCCACTTATCCATTTACCTTTTTCTCTTTCTCTCCAAAAGCCTCCAAATAAAATCTGTTACTTCACTGTTTGTCTACTCCTGAAAGTTTTTTTTTTTTTTTTTTTTTTGCTTTTTGGGTCACACCCGGCGATGCACAGGGGGTTTATTCCTGGCTCGTGCACTCAGGAATTACTCCTGGCAGTATTTGAGGGACCATATGGGATGCTGGGAATCGAACCTGGGTTGGCCGCGTGCAAGGCAAATGCCCTCCCCCCTGTGCTATCACTCCAGCTCCAGTACTCCTGAAATTCTTTTCTGCGAGCGAGACAAGAACCTTAGAAACCCTGGGTAAGACTTGGGACTGGCCTCTCCTTTCCTGCAAAGAGCAAATCCCCAACCTGAGTCCGTGGCTCCCCGAGCAATCAGGTGGCGAGAATCAACTCCCATGCCGAGACCAAGTGGACTTCAGGTGTGGCCTGACAGCCACCTTGTGGGGCTGGTAGGGCTCAGACCCGAGCTGAGCTGGGTTTCACTGCAGACTTTACCAGTCCCAGGCTTCCCAGGGACTCAAGGGTGGCAGAAGCGGAGTGAGAGAGGGTGACGGTCTCCCTCTCCTCCCGACTCGCGTGAGCCACCCGTGGGGTCCACCGACATCAAGTTGAGGCTGAGGAGAATGTGTGAAGCTTGTGTTGGAAATTGGAATAAAACAACTCGGAGCATGGGGGCTGGAGTGATAGCACAGCGGGTAGGGCGTTTGCCTTGCACGCCGCCGACCCGGGTTCGATTCCCAGCACCCCATATAGTCCCCTGAGCACTGCCAGGAATAATTCCTGGAGTGCAGAGCCAGGAGTTAACCCCTGTGCATCGCCGGGTGTGACCCAAAAAGAAAAAAAGAAAAAAGAACTCAGCAGGAAAGTGACGCAGCCCCCGTGTCCTCAAGCAGTGTTTCCCCAGGAAAGCCGGGGACACGGGTCCAAGGCCTTGCTTGGCTCGGGTATGATCCGGGTTTGGACCCCAGTGCCAGGTCAGCAGCACAGGAAGCAGTGGGGGCTTCCTTGAGGAAGAAACCCCTCGACCCACTGTTCTGTCACTCTGGCTCTGGAGAAAAGGTTCTTGGTCTAGAAGTGGGCTAGGGGCTGCCACACCCGGACAGGGTGGGTGTTCCGGTCTGGAAGCTTGGGGTTGGAGGGAATGACAGTGTCCCTGAACCCCAAAGACCACATCCCCTGGGCCGACGGTCCCAGCGACTTCTTTTAAAGGGAGGTAGGGAGGTGTCAGTCCCAGAGCCTTCTGCTAAGGACAGGTCTGTGCGGGCTTTAGGGTGAGGGGCAGGGGTCACCCGGAATCAGTGGAGGGTCCGAGGAGTTCGAGGATAAGTATCTGGAAGGGGACAGCAGGGAGGGGAATGAGAGGACCAGGAGGGCAGAACCGGGGCCGGTGGTCAAGAGCCAGGGGTGGGGACTGGAGCACAGTGAGGAGGGCGTTTGCCTTGCACGCAGCCGATCCGGGTTCAATTACCAGCATCCCCTGTGATCTCCCAAGCACTGTCAGGAGTAACTCCTGAGTGCAGAGCCAGTGACCCAAAAATTTAAAGGAAGGAAGGAAGGAAGGAAGGAAGGAAGGAAGGAAGGGTGAGTCGGGGTATCCTCAGGTGGGCAGGTCAGGGAAGGACCCCCAGAAGCACGACCCCAGGAAAAAAGGGCCAGCGCTCAGCCCAGGGCCACCAGACAGCCCTGGCTCAGCTGTGGAAGGTCACCCTGGCAGAGTGAGAGGAGAAAGCCGAGGATGGGAGAAGCATGCTGAAAGTAGACTCTAGACCAAACATGATTTCCACTCAATGCCTCTCTTGCAAACCACAGCACCCAAAAGGAGAGAGAGAGCAAAAGGGAATTCCTTGCCACAGAGGCAGGGTGGGATGGGGGGGGGGGGGGGAAGGGAGGGAGGGTTACTGGGATCATTGGTGGTGGAGAATGGGCACTGGTGGAGGGATGGGTATTTGATCATTGTATAACTGAAACCCAAGCACAATAATCTGTAAGTCTACAACTGTACCTCATGGTGTTTCACTAATAAAAATTTTAAAAAATTCAATTTGTATTTTCCACATTAAAAAAAAAAATCCCCGCAGAAGCCTGCAACTCGGCTGCACACAGTTCTATGAGTCACGGGTGCGAGCCGTGAACAAGAGGCAAAGCAATCCAGGGCAAGGAGGACAGAGGCCAAACCTCTGGCTTCACCCGGGACGCCCCGTCCAGGGGGAGGGCAGGCCACGAACTAAGGCTCAGAATGAAATCATTGTACTTCCGCCAATGAAGTCAGCAGCTGACTTCCCCAGACTTTCCCAGCTCATAAGCACATGCCCTGAGGAAACAGTTGGGAGGCTGGGTGAGGTGTGTGTGTAGCGGGGGCGGATAACTGGTCCCCAGCGCACCTCCAGGAGTGACCCATGGGTCCAGAGGAAGGAGCAGCCCTGGGGGCTGGGGGTGGCCCAAAAGTCAGTTTGTGATTCTTTAGGTTGAAACTGCTTTTTTAATTATTTTTTTTATTTTTTATTTTTTTGCCGTTTGAGTCACACCCAGCAACGCTCAGGGGTGACTCCTGGCTCTGCAATCAGGAACTACTCCTTTCCCCCCCCTTTTTTTCTTTTTTGGGTCACACTCCTGGCTCTGCACTCAGGAATTACTCCTGGCGGTGCTTGGGGGACCATATGGGATGCTGGGGATTGAACCCGGGGTTGGCCACGTGCACAAGGCAAACATCCTCCCTGCTGTACTATCACTCTGGCCCCAGGAACTGCTTCTTAAAAGCATGAATAAACAAAGAAGTTCCTGATTCTCCAGAGTGGCAGGAACCAGCGGAAAGTCCCAGGTGGAGAAAAGTGACCTCATCAGCCTTGGGGTTTTAGTCTTCAGGCAATTAGGAGTCTCCATTTAATTTATTCAGTGGCTGGATAAATATTACCAGGCAAGTGAAATATCTTCCCACTTACTGGTATTTCTTTTCTCATGAATTATTGGTTCACACTATTTTTTTTTCTCTTCCTATTAAGGACTTACTGTCTTTCTTATTTACCTGAATATTTTACATCTAAGTGATGTTAACCCCTTGTTACCAGACAAATATATATATATATATATTTTGCTTTTTGGGTCACACCCGGCAATGCACAGGGGTTTCTCCTGGCTCTGCGCTCAGGAATTACCCCTGGCGTTGCTCAGGGGACCATATGGGATGCTGGAAATCGAACCCGGGTCAGCCTCATGCAAGGCAAACGCCCTACCTACTGTGCTACTGCTCCAGCCACCAAATATTTATTTTCTGGTTCATCTCTTGCGATCTTTCTTGAAAGCCGAGTGCCCGAGAACAGAAGACTGGTTAAAGAAACTTTAGTACACCTACACAATGGAGTACTATACAGCTGTTAGAAAAGATGAAGTCATGAAATTTACATACAAGTGGTACTACATGGAAAGTATCATGCTAAGCGAAATGAGTCAGAAAGAGAGGGACAGACATAGAAAGATTGCATTCATCTGGGGAACATAAAGTAACAAAATAGGTGACTAACACCCAAGAATGGCAGAGATTAGTACCAGGAATTTTGCTCCATGGCTTGGCGGCCAGCCGCACATGCTAGGGGAAAAGGCAGCTCAGATAGAGAAGGGAGCACCAAATAAAGGGTGTTGGGAGGATCCGCCCAGGGTGGGAGAAGCATGCTGAAGGTAGACTATAGACCAAACATGATTGCCACTCAATGCCTCTTTTGCAAACCACAGCACCCAAAAGGAGAGAGAGAACAAAAGGGAATGAATGCCCTGCCACAGAGGCAGGGTGTGATGGGGGGATGGGGGTGGGAGAGATACTGGGAGCACTGGAGGTGGAGAATGGGCACTGGTGGAGGGATGGGTACTCGATCATTGTATAACTGAAACCCAAGCACAAAAATTTGTAAGTCTACAACTGTACCTCATGGTGTTTCACTAATAAAAATTAAATAAATTAATTAATGATCTTTTTCTTTCTCAAATTTTCTTTTTTTAAACTTTCTAATTTTATAAGTCACGTCACAATATTTGATTACATTCAATATTCAAATACCAATCCCACCACCATGACACCTTCCCACCACCAAATTTGGGATGTTTCCATCCCAAGCCCCAATCCCTGTCCCAAAACACAACCAAAAGAATATATTTTGTATTTTCTGTTATGAAGAACTGCTGAACATACTTACAAAAAAGTGTTCATATGGAAAACAATGTGAAGATTGTTCTATTTTTGGCAGGAGCCATTAAGACATTCTATAGGCTATCACTAACATGTTGTTATGGTTTGGGTGATGTGAGCTTTGGTATATATGTCTGAAAAAATATATATACATGTAAATATATATATATATATATATATATACACATATCCCTCTATGATTCGTTGCCTACTGTCAAGTCCCATCAAATATGATGTAGTAATTATGGAAAGTTCTTGATTTTTCTTTCCTTGGCTTTTGTTTTTGGGTCCCATCTGGCAGTGCTCAGGGCTGACTCCTGGTTCTGGCTCTATGTTCAGGGATCACTCCTGGCGGAGCTCAGGGAACCGTATGGGGGTGCCAGGGATCAAACCCAGGTCAGACACATACAAGACAAACCCCCGGCTCACTGTCCTATTGCTCTGTCCCCAACAATCTTTTTCTTTTGTTTTTCTCCTGGGGCTGGAGCGAGAGCACAGCGGTAGGGCGTCTGCCTTGCGTGCTGCCGGCCAGCCAAGCCGGGTTCGATTCCTCCACCCCTCTCGGAGAGCCCAGCAAGCTACCGAGAGTATCTCGCCCGCACAGCAAAGCCTGGCGAGCTCCCGGTGATGTGTTTGATATGCCAAACACAGTAACAACAAGTCTCACAATGGAGACGTCACTGGGCTTGCTCAAGCAAATCGATGAGAGCAATGGGAGAACAGTGACAGTGCTACAGTGTTTTCTCCTGGGGTGGGGGATGTTGAGGCTCTCTTGGCAGTGCTCGGGGACTACTCTCAGCACACTGGTTGAGGATAACTTTTGGTGGCGTTGGTGCTCAGGGGACGGTGCAGAGGAGGGGACCGAACCTGAGATTCTGGAACACGCAGCGTGCACACTGGCCTTTGGCCATCTCCCCGAACTGTCCCTTCCCCCCAGGTAATGATCAGGTAGACCCCCCGAAAGCGTAAGGTGAATTCTGCCACGCCCCCATGAGGGGCAGAAGACAGGGCACTTGCCTTGCAGGCTGTCAACCTAGATTTGACCCCCCGGTGTCCCATATGGTCCCCAAAGCCTTCGAGTGGCCATTTCCGTGGACTCTCAATGGGCAACCAGTCCATTTCATCGCCCAAGCTGGAAGACGCCGCCTGCCCGCCCGCCCATGGGGCCCTACCTGCATTCTGCTCCAGGCTCTCCTTGATGGCATCCAAGAGCTCCTGTGCCTCCTCCACGTTCTCCTCCTCCTCCTCCTCCTCTTCCTCTTCCTCTTCGCTCTGATCCTCTCCCTGTGCTGTCTCCTTCGGTGCCACGATGGCTTCCTGCGTGGATAGCCCCACTCAGCTGCAGCCCACCAAGCGCAGGCGGGCATGCACGCAGGGGCAGTGCTAGGAGAATCTTCAGGGCTGTGCTCACTCCCAACAGGGTCAGAAAGGATGCCAGAGGGCTGGGGAGGCAGCTTGGCCAAAGGCCAGGTGTTAAGAGGGCCTGGGGGCCACCCCTGACCTCCTAACAGTGAAAATATATTAACGATTTTCTGTGTCTGTTTGTTTTGGGGCCACACCTGGCTGTGCTCAGGGCTTACTCCTGGTTCTGTGCTCAGGGATCCCTTCTGGCAGGCTCTGGGGACCCTATGGGACACCGGGGGTCAAATTCAGGTTGACTGCATACAAGGAAAGTGCCCTGTCTGCTGTACTATTGCTCTGGTCTTTTTCTTTTTCTCCTTCCTTCTTTCTTCCCTCCTTCCCCCCTCTCTCTTTCTCTCTCTCTCTCTTTCTCCCTCCCTCTCCCTCCTCCTCCTCCTCCTCCTTTTTTTTTTTTTTTAACAAATTTAGCACCCAACGGTGCTCAGGGCTTTCTCGTGGCTCAGCAAGACAGGCGCTTGGCACGCTGTCCTATCTCTCCAGCCCCCAGTGAACAATTTTCTAAGTAGCAGGTTATTTTTGATTGGGGGCCAAACCCGGCTGTGCCCAGGGCTTACCTCTGGCTCTGCGCTCAGGAGTCATTCCTGGCGGTGCTCAGGGGACCCCTATGGGATGCCGGGGATCTAACCCAGTTTGGCTGGGCGCAAGGCCAGCGCCCTTCCCGCTGTAAGTAGCAGGTTGCCTTTGACTTGGAGACGACAGTACACACCACTGAGCTCAGGACTGGCGACCGTTCTGTGTGGAAACGCGTCTCGGTATGTCCCATTCTTACCCACAGGGTGCCGGGTACAGCCCGGGCTCTATCCCGGGCAAGGAAAGGCTATCTGAGCACCAAGCCTTGAGGAGTCCCTAGGTACTGCCAGGTGTGCTGTCCCCCCACACCACCACCACCACACCCCCCCCAAATGAACATAGAAATAGCAGTGAATTGGGGTGGAGGCACACAGTCTGAAGGCAAAACTCGAGGAATTTTTTTTTTCTTTTTGGGTCACACCCGGCGATGCTCAGGGGTTACTCCTGGCTCATGCACTCAGGAATTGCTCCTGGCGGTGCTCGGGGGACCATATGGGATGCTGGGAATTGAACCCGGGTCGGCCGCGTGCAAGGCCAACGCCCTACCCACTGTGCTATTGCTCCAGCCCTAAAGTTGCTAATTTTAAAACTGTTTTTTTTTTTTTTATGAAGTAGTTACTAGGGGCTGCAGCGATAGTACAGCGGGGAGGGTGTTTGCCTTGGACACGGCCAACCCAGTTTCAGTTCCCGGCATCCTATATGGTCCCCTGAGCAGCACCAGGAGTAATTCCTGAGCATCTCTGGGTGTGGCCCCCAAAGCCAAAAAAATCCCCAAAAACAGTTAATGAGGGACTGTAATAATACAATAGTGGGTAAGGTATACTTGCCTTGTGGGTGGTTGACCCTGGCACCCTATATGGCCCCCCTGAACCCCACCAGGAGTAGATCCCTGAGCGCAGAGCCTGGAGTTAGCCCTGAGCACTGCTGGGAGTGACCCAAGAAAACAAACAAAAATATATAAAAATGTATAGAGCAACCAAGGAGATATTCCAGAATCTTCATGCCCAGCACTGCAGCCGCACCCCCACCCCCGCGCAGGATAGGAAGGTGGAACTGGGGTCCCTGAGCCCCACCCATGTGGCCCCCACTGGCCCCCGAGTCGTGCTACATCCTCAGGCTGAGCCCTGAATCGTGGCCTATCGGCTGAGCATTGCTGGAAGCATCTCCTGGGGGGGCCTCCCCACAGATAACAGGAGAAGAGCATCTGGACAGCGCCCAGGAGGCAGGGGGAGGTACCAGTTTAGTGATGGCTTCCGAAATCACATCCTTCAGCTTAATGTGATGCAGCTTGTAGTGCTTGCACAAGGCCTCCGAGATGCTGGACTTGCCCACAGCAGGCGGGCCCAGGATGCAAATCTTGATGGGCTGGAGGGGAGAGAAGGGTGGGCTGCGTGGGGGGAGGGGCGCCGGACAGACCCCACCCCGGGCTGGGTTTCCCCAGACTGGACCTCTGCCTTTCTGAGAACCCGCTGCACCGCACAGGCCATGCTCCAGGGAACCTTCTTCTTCTTCTTTTGGTTTTTGTGTCACGGGGCTTACTCTGGGTTCTGCATCCAAGAATCACTCCTGGTGGAGCTCAGGGGACCCGACAGGATGCCAGGGATCGAATCCGGGTTGGCTGCGTGCAAGTGCCCTCCTCGCTGTCCCATCTCTCTGCCTGTCCCCATGTCACACCCCCTCCGGAGCAGAAGTCCCGAGCTCCCGCTGATCTAGGAAACTCCGCTTGGTGGGCCAGGGCTGGGTCGGGATTTCCTTCCTTTCAGACCTGCTGGATCCTTTTATCAAGTTCTTCCCAGTCCTGCCTAAGGGGTGCAAGAGGTCCAAGGCAAATGCCTGCTGCACTATAGCTGTGGCCCCAGGAGCCGGAAGATCTCCTGCTGTCTTTGATTTGGGGCCACACCCTGCAGTATTCATAGCATCCCTGACTGTGGGTACCACCCAGGAGCATCATCAGGCTAAAGGCCCAGCAGCCTGGGGTACCCAGAGCGCTCAGCTCCCGCCCTCTGCTTCTCTTTCTTTTCTCTCTCTCCCAGGATCGTTATTCCTTTGGCTAAATGGTACATCTTTTACTTATTTTTAGTTAAAAATGTCTAGCGTCAAGAACTGAGTGCAGAAATAGGATAAAGGGATATACCTGATAACCTTTCAGTACCTGTGTTGAGAGCCATAATGCCCAAAAAGGGGGTGGGGCGGGGAGAGAGAGAGAGAGAGAGAGACAGACAGACAGACAGACAGATGAAGAGAGAGATAGAGACAGAGAGACAGAGACAGAAACAAGGACAGAGAGGACAGAGAGACAGAGACAGACATACAGAGGCAGAGAGACAGATACAGAGACAAGGACAGAGAGGACAGAGAGACAGAGACAGACATACAGAGACAAAGAGACAGATAGAGAGACAAGGACAGAGAGGACAGAAAGACAGAGACAGACAGACAGAGGCAGAGAGACAGATACAGAGACAAGGACAGAGAGGACAGAGAGACAGAGACAGACAGACAGACACAGAGAGACAGATACAGAGACAGAGAGACAGAGAGAGAAGTATAGAGTCAGGCTGGAGGTTGTGGGAGGGAAATTGGGAACATTCATGGTGGGAAATACATACTGCTGAAGGGACGGGTGTTGGAAGATTGTCTGCCTGAAACCCGACCATCAACAACTTTGTAATTGTGCACCTCACAGCGATTCAAGTGAAAAAATTAATGTCTAGTGTGGGGACCAAACTAGAGATATGGCACGGGGTGAGGTACTTGCCTTGCAGATGGCCAACCCCAGTTTGATCCCTGGGGCCCCATATAGTCCCCTGAGCATGGCCAGGAGTGAACCTCTGATCACAGAGGCAGGAGTAACCCCGGAGCAGTACCAGGTATGACCCCAGTCACGCCTCCCGTTAAAAAAAAAATAAAACACAATAATTGTAGAGTCAAGATAATGAAAATAAGCAGTGAGTCCTGTGGCCAGCTGGAAGGGCCAAGCGCCTGTGTGCATCTCCCGTACCTCTGTCTCCACGTTCCCCTGGTCCAGGCGGGAGGCAGGGCAGGGTGTGTGAGCCTTGATCTCACGCTTACTGTCAGTTCAGCGTGGGTCAGGCACACGAGAACCAGCATCAGTGTTGGACAGAGGAAACTCAATCTCCGGTGGACAAGTATTCCTAATCTATGCATAGGAGATTGTCAGCCGCGGAGAGAACAGGGGTCGGTGTGAAACAGAGCTTGCATTCAGGAACCCTGAGCCTGGCCAGGGGAAACAGTGGGGACCCTTGACTTGGCTTAGGCAGGAAGTGGGGGTCAGCGGACAGAACGGACGTAGTTACCAGCAGCCGTCGGCTCAGCTTGTACTCCTTGAGGATCCCGACGATGTTCTCCACGAAGCCCGTGTGCGAAACCCACCGGATGTTGAAGTTCTCCTTCACGTAGAGTGCTTCCATCCGACAATTGATCAGCAAGTGGTCCAGGGCCTCTTGCTGAGGGATGCGTTTGGACAGTGAGGACAGACGCAGAGCGGGACGCTACGTCCGTCCGTTGGCTAAACACGAGGGGCTGTGACTGCGGCCCTCGGACTGGACGGCACCGTGCTCCCCTCTTTTACCCGCCTCGTCCCCCCCACCCCCCGCCTTTCGCCTCCCACCATTTCCTCTCGTGTCATCAACCAGCAGGGGGAGGATTAGGAAGGTACCCGACGTTCAAGTATCGAGGTGCGGAAGGGTTTTGTGTTGCTTTTGCGTTTGCCAGGGATCACACTCTCACACATTCCAAGCAAGCACTTGACACCGAGCTGTATCTCCAGCCCTCAAGACACATCCCTGGCAGTGCTCAGGGCCTCCTTCTGTTCTGTGCTCAGAATTACTCCCAGGAGTAACAGCAGTAAAAGGCAAGGGGACCTTGTGCACAGAGCTGAGGGTAGAACGTGGGTTGGCTGCGTGCAAGGCAAGTGCTCTCTCTCCAGGCCCGTGTCGACACTGTTTGGTTTGGTTTGTGTTTGGGGACCATCCCTGGGGGTGCTGGGCTAACCATGTGGTCCTGGGGATCAACCTGGGCTCCTGCATGCAGCCACGCTCAGTGGCTGATCCACAGGTCCCTGGGGGGTCCACACTTTTATTTATTTATTTATTTTTGCATTTTGGGTCACACCCGGCGATGCACAGGGGTTCCTCCTGGCTCGTGCACTCAGGAATTACTCCTGGCGGTACTCGGGGGACCATATGGGATGCTGGGAATCGAACCTGGGTCGGCCGCGTGCAAGGCAAACGCCCTGCCCGCTGTGCTCTCACTCCAGCCCCAAGTCCACACTTTTTGAAGGGTGCCACACTGAGGTTCAGAATATAAAAGGGCATCAGGGAAGTAGCTCGAAGATACAGCACTGCCTTCAGTGCTTTCTTTCTATAAAGACCCTGGGCTCAAGCCTCACCACTTTTTCCCTCCTCCCCAAGAAGCAAAATTCAGAACTAAAGGCAGAGAGGAAAAGGCACCCAACAGGCCCCCATCTCCCGTCCAATTCTGCTGCTCAGAGGCCACCAACGAGATCAGACCGTCCTAAAACTTTCTCAGATGCAACGTCTGTGCGCGACATACTCAGTTTGATAACCAGCCACTGAGATGGTTCAAAGGGCTGAGCACATGCCTTGCACGTGGGTGACCTGGGTTCGATGCCCAGCACCACGTGATTCTCTGGCCATTGCCAGGACTGACCCTAGCACCGCCTGGTGTGGCCCCAACCTCCACTGGCCCCCAACAATTCCTTTATTCTCAAAGCAAGCTTAAAGAACACACTACAAGCCTCCGTTAGTTTGGGCTTGAAATAATAATAACTTCCGTTAGTAATGGAATTGAAATCTGACGCTCCCACTCGGTTCAAAGAAGCCAAAGTAAATGATATCCAGTGATTGTACAGTAGCTCCGGGCCAGAGTGACAGAAAGCAGGGAGGGCGTTTGCTTTGCATGTGACCAACAAGAGTTCGATCCCCGGCACCACATATGGTCTCCTAAGCACTGCCAGGAGTGATCCCTGAGCACAGTCAGGACTGAGCACTGTTGGGCATGGCCCCCCAAAACTAAAAAACAAACAAGCAACAAAACCAACCCTGAGCACAGTTCTTCTAGAGTTGCTCTACCTTATTATTCCAATTTCTCAGTTCTACCCACAGGTTCAAAGATATTATGAACAGGGGTCAGAGAGATAGTACAATGGGTAGGACACTTGTCTTGCACAAGGATGAGCTGGCATATGATCTCTGGACCTGCCAGGAGTCATTCCTGAGCACAGAGCCAGAAGCAAGCCCTGAGCACTGCCCGGTGTGGCCCCCAAACAAAATTTAAATAAATTCAATTAAACTTTATCAGAAGAATGTATGTCCGAAAAGAACTGCGTGTAGGGCGTTTAAGACTATCTTCAGCTTCAGGCATCTGTTAGGAGTCTTAGAACGTCCCTTCCTCCCGGATGAGGGGCAGACAACCACCTATACCTCCAAGTGCATTTCCTGACTACAATCTTTTCAGTACAGAAAGCAGTCAGAAGAGGACAAGCATGAGTGTACTTGGAGAAAATGTGAGGTTAGCAGGGAGGTGCCAGGAAGGTCACTGAACCCCTAAGCTTGCAGAAGCTCTATGTGTGGGGACGAAATCTCTTCCACTCACTTTTTTTTTTTTTTGCTTTTTGGGTCACACCCAGCGATGCACAGGGGTCACTCCTGGCTCTGCACTCAGGAATTATCCCTGGCGGTGCTCAGGGGACCATATGGGATGCTGGGAATCAAACCTGGGTTGGCCGCATGCAAGGCAAACACCCTACCCGCTGTGCTATCACTCCAGCCCCTCTTCCACTCACTTTTAAGTCCTTCGTTAAGAAAGCATTTTCTTTGGGGACCTTCTGAATCTTCCCTGGGCCGGTACTTTTACTGATGCACTATAAGGAAAAAAACACACAAATGTTATTTGGTTCATCCACAAACTTTTCTATACAACTCCACAAATATAACGAAATAAAAACAATGTTTTTATGGGTTGGAGCAATAGTACAGTGGGTAGGGTGCCCATCTTTACAGGGGTTGGTTGACTTGGGTTTGATCCCCAACACCACAAATAGTCCCTGGAGACCACCAGGATTGATCCCTGAGCACAGAGCCAGGAGTAACCCTTGAGCTTCGCTGGGTGTGACACTGCCCCCCACCCCGTCCCCCCAAAAGAAAACAAAAGAAAAGAAAGTAGTTTATTTCAGAAGAACAGGAGGAAGAAGGCTGTGGAGGAAGGAGGAGAAGGAGGAGGAGGAGGAGGAAGAGGAGGAAGAGGAAGAGGGAGGAAGAGAAGTAGCAGGGCGGGTGATGGGAGGAGGAGGAGGAGGAGGAGGAGGAGGAGGAGGAGGAGGAGGAGGAGGAGGAGGAGGAGGAAGAGCAGCTAACAGTGGCGCGAAGTGGCAGTGGTGGTGGCAGTACGTGTTGGGGTGGTGGTGGCTGCGGTGGCCGGGCAGTGACAGCGGTCACGGTAGTCGTGGCCGCTGGAGTGGCTGGTGGCCGCCTCACCTTGATGATGTCCTCCAGGGTGACCACGGACTCGTCCACCGCGAGCAGGTAGTGGATCTTGGGCGCGTGATCGATGACGTTCTGGATCACTCTGCGGGGACAGGGACAGGGTGCGGGAGGGAAGATCACGGCACGCGCAAGTCACCTACTGCCCAGCCCGTCCCGGTACTTCAGCGCGTGACCACAAAACGAGAGGGAGAGAGAGAGAGACACAGAGAGAGAGAGAGAGGGAGGGAGAGAGGGAGATAGAGACAGACAGACAGGGACAGATAGAGACAGATAGAGACAGAGAGAGAGAGAGAGAGAGAAACGGGAGAGAGAGAGAGGAGGAGGAAGAGACAGAAATGAGAGAGAGAGAAAGGGGTAAAGGGAAGGAGGGAGGGAGAAAGAGAGGGAGGAAGAGAGAGAGGGGAAGAGAGAGAAGGAGAGAGAGACAGAGACAGAGACACAGAGACAGAAAGCGGAGAGGGAGAAAGAGGGGGGGAGGGAGAGAGAGAAAGGAGAGAGAGAGAGAGGGAGAAAGGGGAAGGAGGGAGTGAGAGAGCAAGGGAGGGAGGGAGAGAGAGGGGTGTACCAGGGAGAGGGCTGGGGTGCCCCTGAGAGGGGAGGCAGGCGGCCCAGCACCCGCCATGGCCCCGGAAGCTCCCAGGAGAGCCAGCCCGGGTCAGTGGGTTGTGGACTCAGATCAACGCAAAGAGAAGCTTTGCCCCAGGAGGCCCAGAACAATCCATTCCTCCTTTCCCGAAAGCGGACGGTAGAGGCTGGAGCGATAGTACAGCAAGGAGAGCGTTTGCTTGCACGCGGCAGACCTGGGTTCGATCCCCAGCATCCCATATGCTTCCCCGAGCACTGCCAGGGGTGATCTCTGAGCGCAGACACAGGAGTAACCCTGAGTACCACCAGATCCACCCTCTCCTGGAAATAAGTCCCCCCCTCAACAAAAAGTGGAAGAGAAGCAAAATCAAGGTTCCAAAAGGTGAGCCCGAACACGTGAGCACAGACACGAGGCTTTGAGGTGGGGCCCTTCCATCAGGGGCGAGCGGGGAGAGTGGGCAGGCTCTGGTCCTCGGTGCTTCCAGAGCCATGGAGCGGTGGGGTGAGGGTGCCTGTCCCCCAGGTGGATCCTGGTTCCATCCCGGGCATTACATATGGGCCCTCAGGTACTGCCAGGGAGCAGGGATGGCCCAGAGTCCCTCAGGGTCTCACCCAACTGTCCCTCCCACCGTAATGGGACTCCTGGTGAGGGTTCACACACACCCATGCACGCCAGTTCACTGCAGGAGCTAAGGCATCATTGATTCCCTCCCCCAGGGGCTTACCCGGCTAGATCAAGAACATGAATTGTCGGAATGATGTTCAGTCCATTGCCAAACACTGGTAACGCGGGGACCTCACCAAGCCAAGCCATCTATAAGAAAGGAAAGCACAAGTTCTTCTTATTTTTTATTTTATTTTAGTTTTTAGCTTTCTGGGTCACACCCGGCGATGCTCGGGGGTGACTCCTGGCTCTGCACTCAGGAATCACTCCTGGAGGTGCTCAGGGGCCCATATGGGCTGCCAGGGATCGAACTGGGTTGGCCATGTGCAAAGCAAACGCCCTCCCTGCTGTGCTATGGCTCCAGCCCCCAGAGTGAACCAGTGGACCCACCGAGGGGGAGTCAGACGTGTTGGCAAGATCTCTCCGGTGAAGGGTTCAACCCAGGAAACGCTCTGTAAGATCAGCTGGTGTCAAGGAGAGCTCCACAGACTGTGCACAGGCTCTGCACACAGGGGCTCCGGAGCACAGAAGGGAGCAAGCCCCCAGCCCCGAGCACTGGGCCCTGAGCAGCGCCGAGTACAGTCTCCAAAGTCAATGAGTAAATTTCAGCCAGGATCTTAGAAGACAGAAGGAAGATCGTGTTTCCGCCCACGCTTTAGAGTTTATATAACCTATAAAACTATAGGGGCTGGAGCGATAGCACAGTGGGTAGGGCGTTTGCCTTGCACACGGCCGTCCCAGGTTCGATTCCCAGCATCCCATATTGTTCCCTGAGCACTGCCGGGGTAAGTCCTGAGTGCAGAGCCAGGAGTGACCCCAAAAGCAAAACAAACAAACAAACAAAAACAAAAACAAAACAACCAAAGCCTATAAAACTATAGTTTGGGGGCTGGAGTGATAGCACAGTGGGTAGGGCGTTTGCCTTGCACGCAGCCGACCCAGGTTCGATTCCCAGCATCCCATATTGTTCCCTGAGCACTGCCGGGGTAAGTCCTGAGTGCAGAGCCAGGAGTGACCCCAAAAGCAAAACAAACAAACAAACAAAAACAAAAACAAAACAACCAAAGCCTATAAAACTATAGTTTGGGGGCTGGAGTGATAGCACAGTGGGTAGGGCGTTTGCCTTGCACGCAGCCGACCCAGGTTCGATTCCCAGCATCCCATATTGTTCCCTGAGCACTGCCGGGGTAAGTCCTGAGTGCAGAGCCAGGAGTGACCCCAAAAGCAAAACAAACAAACAAACAAAAACAAAAACAAAACAACCAAAGCCTATAAAACTATAGTTTGGGGGCTGGAGTGATAGCACAGTGGGTAGGGCGTTTGCCTTGCACGCAGCCGACCCAGGTTCGATTCCCAGCATCCCATATTGTTCCCTGAGCACTGCCGGGGTAAGTCCTGAGTGCAGAGCCAGGAGTGACCCCAAAAGCAAAACAAACAAACAAACAAAAACAAAAACAAAACAACCAAAGCCTATAAAACTATAGTTTGGGGGCTGGAGTGATAGCACAGCGGGTAGGGCGTTTGCCTTGCACGCAGCCGACCCAGGTTCGATTCCCAGCAACCCATATGGTCCCCTGAGCACTGCCAGGAATGATTCCTGAGTACAAAATTAGGAGTAACTCCTGAGCATCGCCAGGTGTGACCCGAAAAGCAAAAAATAAAAAATAAAAAAACTATAGTTTGGATTTAGAGCTTGTGAAAAGCATCCAAATGAGAGGCTAGAGCCATAGTACAGTGGAGAGGGTAGTTGCTTTACACATAGCAGACCTGGGTTTGAACCCCGGCATCCCATATATTCCCCTGAGCACCGCCAGGAGGGATCCCCGAGTGCAGAGCCAGGAGAAATCCCTGAGCATCACTGGGCGTAGCCCAAAGAACAAAACAACAATTAAAGAAAAGCATCCAAGTAAGTAGGGTCAGGGACTGGATCTACAGAGCTAGAATGAGGAGAGTTTACTGGAGACTTATGGTTGCAGGTCCTTGGCCCTGCACACAGGCGTGAATAGACCAACCCAGGAAGGGTGTGTGGATAGGGATGGAGGCTGGGAGCAGAGGCCTGCGGGCGGTGAGTCCCACAAGGGTCAACTGATTCCCAGCACTCGGAGGGGGTTCTGGGCAGGGTCTGCTTACTTCCCTGCCCACTGTTCTCCTCGGGGACCACCCAGGTCTCAGAGGGGAGGAAGCTGCTTCCTCCGCCTACCAAAATCCTTTGGGCTCATCCAACAGGGAAAGTGACCTGCAGTCAACAGGAAAAAGCCATGGGACGGCAGAGCAATAGTACCGCAGGATGGTCACATGCCTTGTACGGGGTGGGTTGGGATTCCATCACACCCCCCCCCCAGCACTCCCAATGGGTCCCCTGAGTGCTGCAAGGAGTGACCCAGAAAGCAGAGTCAGGAGTAACCCCCAAGCATCACTGGCTGCGACCCCCAAATTAACAACTCCAAAAACTTACACAAAAATTTTCCTTATGTGAAAAGACCCTTCACAGACATGATCCTTCCAGGGACCATGTTGAGGGGCATGCAGGAGCCCTGGGGGTCCCCAAATACCTCTGGTAGGGGCCCCATCCAGCACCCAAAGCAAACAGACACCCTCTACCCAATAGGTCATCTAGGGCTGGAGAAAGAGCAAACGGGCTGAGTATATGGTTTGCATGTGTGAGTCTTGAGTTCTCACCCTAATTCCATACACCCACTCCCTCCACCCCACCCCAAGGGGAAGTAGTCTCTAACTACTGGCCCTGGCCCACAAGCAAATGAAAAGAGAGCTCAGGGGGTTGGAGCACAAGTTTTACATATGAGAGGCCCTAGTATGGTCCCTCGCACTGCATACTTCCCTGAGGACCATCAGTGCACTGCATATTTCCCTGAGGACCACCAGTGCACTGCATACTTCCCTGAGGACCACCAGTGTACTGCACATTTCCCGGAGGACCACCAGTGCACTGCAAACTTCCATGAGGATCACTAGTGCACTTCATACTTCCCTGAGGATGATCAATGCATACCATCCTCCCTTGCATACCACACCAGGAGTAACCCCCAGCGGTGAGCTGAGAGCAACTCCTGAGCAATGCAGGGTGTGGTCCTAAAACAACAGTGAATGCAGTCTGGGGCCTGGGATTAGGATAGGGGCCTGAGTCTTCAAAGGGGAGGGGGCAGATTCAGAGAATGATAAGAAGGGCAGATATTTGATAATTAGATGGTTGTCATTCCAGTCACCTTCTGTGGATTGGGAAAAAAACAACCACACACAAAATCCAGGGAGTTGATGAGATAGTACAAGAAAGTAATACACTTTTGCTTTGCAGGGGGCCAAAAAAACAAACAAAAAAAAATCCCTTGAAGCCATCTACATGAACCTTTATCTAAACTATTTTAGGTTGTGAAGGGATAGACAAACATCTAGGCTGGAGTTTGTTTAGTCTTAACTAATCTTCCTTGGAAATCTCTGCAAGCCAGGCTTGAGTGGGTAGGGAAAACGGTGGGGAGGGCACTTGGCTTGCATGTGGCTGACCGTGGGTCAATCCCCAGTACCCCATATGGTCCTCGGAACCTCACCAGGAATGATCCCTGAGCCCAGAGTCAGAGCCAGGAGTAAACACTGAGAACTACTGAGCGTGTCCCCCCCCATAAAAAAAAACTGCCTGCCAAAGAGACATATTTGGGGGAGATGTGTTCTGTTTAAAAAATAATCATAAATGAAGAGCTGGAGTGACGGTACAGCTGGTAGGATTTGCCATGTACGTGTCCTGCTGACTTTGTGATCACTCCCACCCTTCTAAAGACCCAGGTTTGATCCCCGGCATCACGTCTGGCCTCAGAGCTCAACAGGAGTAATCCGTGAGCACAGAGCTAGGAGCAAGCCCCGAGCATCACCGGGTGTGACTCCCCAAACGAAACAAAAGAATAAAAATAAAATTAGAAGTAAAAAGTGTGTGTGTGTGTGTGTGTGTGTGTGTGTGTGTGTGTGTGTGTGGTGCCCACTGCCTGCCGGGTTTTCCACCAGAGGAAGGTTTTTCACCTTCCACTCAACTGTCAGAGCCCGGGGGCCGGAAAGATAGCACAGTGGGTAGAGCACTTCTTGCCCTGCGACAACCAGGGCTTGATCCCTAGGACCCCCTAGGGACCTTGAGCCCACCGGGAGTGATCCCTGAGTGCAGAGTTCAGGAGTCAGTCCTGAGCACCACCAGGTGTGACCCAAAAAACAAACAAAAAAAGTAACAACCTGAAACAGACCTTCCTCATAAGGAAACCACCTTCCCAGCCCACTGTGCTTCCTGATGTATTAGAAGTGGAGGGCACACTGGCTGTGCTGGGAGCTACTCCCAGCTCAGTGCTCAGGGGGTTGTTCCCCACAGTGTCGTCCTTCCTGTTTGTTTCTTTGTTGGGGGGGCCCACACCCAGCAGTGCTCAGGGCTAGTGCTTGCTCTGTGCCCAGAAGTGCCCCCTGGTGGTGCTCGGAGCACCAGACGTGGTTCATAGCAGGCACAGGACTCGGGCTGGGAGCAGCCGAGACAGGCAGGAAGCAAGGGAGCAGAGCTGGCGTGGCCAGACCCAGAAAGACTTTATTTGGGGAAGAGACAGGAAGGGAATTTCGAGAAAGCAGGGGAGCTCCCAGGTCATGAGTGGGGTCTCCGTAAGAAGGGTTCCAGACCGAAATCTCCAGACTCTCACAGAGTCGGGGGATGGGCAACCTCCCCCCCATGTCCTCGTTCTTCTGGGAGCCTGGCAGTCACACCCAGGAACTGCCTCTGGTGCCATATAAACTCATTAATGGCCATGATCCAGAGACTCACACCTGAATCTCAGAAGAGAGCTGCAGAGATGACTCCGGACCTCAAAGTCACCATCCAGTTAAAAAATTAACTCCAGCTATATCACTCCATTAAAACTTTAGAATTCCTGCCACATTTCATACTCTCCATCACTGATATACCAGGAGTAGCACACCACATTGGATGGGATGTGAAGCAGAAGGAAACCCATCTCGATTAAGAAAATATTAGCCCATAAGGTTTACCCTGTAACAATATGTTCACTTTATCACTTGACTTCCCGTTAATCGTCGATTTGCTCGAGCGGGCGCCAGTAGCGTCTCCATTTGTCCCTGTCGCGTGCTAGTGTAGCCCAATGGCATCTGTTCACTCTGGGAACATGAAGAGCCTCAAACCGATCGTTCATGATCTTGATGAAGAAGTCTGACCATCTGGTAGGTGGGCGGCCACGCGGTCTTCTGACATCCCGTGGAATCCAGTCGATAACGGCTCTAGTCCAGCGGTCATCTCTAAATCTCATTACGTGACCAGCCCATCTGATTTTTGACGCCTTGGCAAATGAGACAGTGTCCCTGATTCTTGATCATCGACAGAGGTCGAAACTCCGGATTCTTTCTCTCATTTGAGTGAAATGTGGTATTCCAAACATAGCTCTTTGGGAGACCCGAATAGCGTTCTCATCCAATATGTTAGTAATCTCTTTTACAAGAGTTTGATCACTCCAGGGTAAGATACAAAAATCTTCACATATTTAATCTTTTTGGCTTTTGGGTCACGACCAGCAATGTACAGGGGTTACTCCTGGTTCTGCACTCAGGAATTACTCCTGCTGGTCTCAGGGGACTATATAGGATGCTGGGGTTTGAACCCGGGTCAGCCGCCTACAAGGCAAACTCCCTCCCCGCTGTACTATTGCTTCAGCCCCATACACTTTCTTTTAAGGAAATCTTTTTTTTTTATCATTTTAAGCCAATAATCGTAATAAGCAATACATAATAAATCATTTAGGGCCTGCTATTGGGGCAAGCTTGGGTGGTGATCGGGTTAATTGGAAATAATGGTGGTGGGAAGGTGTGATGACGGTGGGCTGGTGCAGGAATATTGAACGTAATAAATCATTGTGAACAACTTTAGAAAAATAGAATTAAATTTTAAAACGCATTAACAACAACAAAAGGGTTCCAGAGAAAGATAAACAATTCCATACTCTTTTAACAAAGGGGAGGGCGCTGAGTGAGCATTTCTTTACCAAGTTCCAAGAATGGGGGTCACTACATGAGGATGCTGAAATGACCTGCTACTGGGGTCCCGCCCAGCTCACAGGCACCACCTGGGCCTCCCTTGTGCCATTCCATGCCGTTTCTCTTGGGCTCTATTCCTAAGCTCCCTCATATTCCAGCCTGTTTGTTCCCTTTTTGTCCCTCCCAGTGGTGTTAGGGGTTAAACCAGAGGGTCGCTGGCTGCTTGCAAGGCAAGCACCTTACTCTTTTGGTTTATTTTTGTTTGAGGGCCACACCCTCTGGTGCTCACTCAGGAGGACCTGATGGGATGCCGAGATCAGACCAGGAGCTGAGCTGGGTGCGGGCGAGGCCAGTGTCCTCCCCCCTGAACTATCTCTTCACCCACCCGGCCTTTCTCTTGGTAGTTTCCACAGTATTGTCAACATGGGGCATATTCCACAATTACCAACTACTGTCCTCTCTGTCCATGGCCATGTGAGGGGCGTGTCGTAAGAAATGCCTTGGCAGGTGACTTTGTTGTGGTACAAAAGTCACAGTGTGATGTCCAGGTCTCATCCCCGGCACCCCGTATGTTCCCTCCAGCCGGCCAGGAGTGATTCCTGGGTACAGAGCTGGGGGTAAGCTCTGAGCACCACAGGGTGACTCCCTCCTCACCCCAAAAGCCCCCTCGCCAAGGGTCACTGAAAAGTCCTACCTTAAAAAACGCATGTAGGATGCCTCCTTCCAATCCATATTGAAGTCCCGAGGCCACTACGTAAGTCGCGAATTTTCTGGGCTGTTAGATAAAAATACAGAAAAATCAAAATGTGATTATCATGGAGCACATCCAACCAGATTATTTCAGCCATGAAAACTAAAGTTCAGCTGTTCTGGAAGTCTCTGCAACCACGATGGCCTCCGAGGGTGGAGACTGGGGGAGAAAGAGCAGCTCTGAACCCCCAGGGCCCAGCTGTTCAGGAGAACCTCTGAGCACTTTGAATGGAATGGGGGTGTGTGGTGGTGGGGGGAGGAGGGAGGCTTTTACTGGGGCTGGAGAGATCTATAAGACAGATCACTGTGTTCATCCATGGTGCTTCAATATCTCCTCCTCCTCCTCTTCCTCCCCCTCCCCCTCCCTCCTCTTCTTCTCATTCTTTTCTTGGGTCACACCTGGCGATGCTCAGGGGTTACTCCTGGCTCTGCACTCAGGAATCACTCCTGGCAGTGCTCATGGGACCATATGGGATGCCAGGGACAAGACCGACCCAGGTTGGCGAAGCAAATGCCCTCTCTGCTGGGCTGTCACTTCAGCCCCCACGTCAATATTTTCAAGGATGAAAATAATGAATCGTAAAGGTGCTCCGACTCAGAGTTGGAAACAGAAAAGGTTATTGTTGGGCTGGAATGACAGTGCAATGGGTGGAGCACTAGCCTTGCATGCAGCTGACCCGGGTTCGAGCTCCGGCACCCCAGGTGGAACTGTGTCAAGAGTGGTCCCTGAATACGGAACCAGGAGTCAGCGCTGAGTACCACTGGGTGTGACCCTCATCCTCAAACAAAAATAAAGGTCCTGATAAGAAAAGGGACATCAAGAGTCCAAGGCTTTCCCGTGACTACACCCAGCTTGTACATACATACATGTATGTATGCAGAGAATTCCAGGTCAAGACAGTTGAGAGAAACTGTATAGAACCTGCCCCCACTCCAAGCCATTCCCTACCCCACACCCCTGCAGAAGTCCATGTTCTCTCTAGAACATTGTTCTCTTCCTCTCCACTCACATTCCACATTTCTCTTAAGTAAATTCCTTTTTTTTTTCTTTTTGGGCCACACCCGGCGATACTCAGGGGTCACTCTTGGCTCATGCACTCAGGAATTACTCCTGGTGGTGCTCAAGGGACCATATGGGATGCTGGGAATTAACCCGGGTTGGCTGTGTGCAAGGCAAATGCCCTACCTGCTGTGCTATCACTCCAGCCCCAGGTCTTTTTTTTTTCCTTCTTATATTTGTTTATTGAATCACTGTGGGAAAACTTACAAAGCTTTCAGGGTTTTTTTTTTTTTTTTTGCTTTTTGGGTCACACCTGGCAATGCACAGGGGTTACTCCTGGCTCTGCAATCAGGAGTTAATCCTGGTGGTGCTCAGGGGACTATATGGGATGATCGAACCTGGGTTGGCCACGTGCAAGGCAAACGCCCAACCCGCTGTGCTATCTCTCCAGCCCCAAGCTTTCAGGTTTAAGTCTCGGTCATACAATCATCAAACACCTTTCCCTACACCAGTACTCATTTTTCACCATCAAGAACCTCAATATACCTCCCTTCCACCCCTCCCAATGCCTGTGAGGCAGATGATTTCCACTTAACTCTTCTCTACATTGATTACATTCATTATTTTGACAAAAGATGCGCCATTATTGTTTAGAGTCCCCCCCCCCCCCCAACAATCAGAATTGCTGAAAAGGCATTGTGAAATATTTTGTTTTCTATAGCTGGTTATGAGAATCATATAAAGTGACACAGTTACAATTGTGGATTTCTGCAAAGAGCCAGATCATTAGGAGATTGGTTTCTGTGTGTCTGGTGTTATGGCTGTGCCAGAGAGCCACTCATGGGGGCAACTCGTGACCTCGGTAGGGCGTGAAGGACGAGCCGGTACCGCCCCCTTCCCATGAGACTGCAGTTGCCCGTCACCGCTGGCTCATACCTGGCTTTCCTATAAGCTCTGAGGTGGCGGCCACCTTGCTGCCAGAGGGGAGGGGAGGATAAAGGCGGAAGGGAGCTAGACTAAGTCCTTTTGCCTCTGGAGCCATGGCCGTGCTAAAGAGCCGCTCGTGGGGGCAACTCGTGACCTCCGTAGGGCACAGGTCTTTTTTTTTTCCTCCCTTTCTTTTTCTTTTGGTCTTTGGGTCACACCCCACAGTGCTCAGGGATCACTCCTAGCAGGGCTCAGGGGGTCATATGGGATGCTGGGGATCGAACCTGGGTCAGTTGCATGCAAGGTAAGTGTCCTCCGTGCTTTCTACCACTCCAGCCCTGACTGTATTATTTAGTGCGTGGGATATATTTAATGTTTTATTATTAAATATTAAATAATATGAAATGGTTTTAGTATTAAATATTAAATAATTTGATATTATTAAATATTAAATTGGGCTGGAGCGATAACACAGCGGGTAGGGCGTTTGCCTTGCATTCAGCCAATGCGGCCAACGTGGTCGACCCGGGTTCGATTCTTCTGCCCCTCTTGGAGAGCCCAGCAAGCTACCAAGATTATTTCCACCCACACGGCAAAACCTGGCAAGCTACCTGTGACATATTCAATATGCCAAACGCAGTAACAAGTCTCACAATGGAGACATTACTGGGCCTGCTCGAGCAAATCGATGAACAATGGGAGGACCGTGCTACCGTGCTATAAACATTAAATTGGGTTGGAGCGATAGCACAGTGGGTAGGGCGTGTGCCTTGCACGAGGCCAACCCGGGTTCTATTCCTCTGTCCCTCTTTGAGACCCTGGCAAGCTACAGAGAGTATCCCGCCCACATGGCAGAGCCTGGCAAGCTCCCTGTGGCATATTCGATATGCCAAAAACAGTAAGAAGTCTCACAATGGAGATGTTACTGGTGCCTACTTGAGCAAATCAATCAATGAACAACGGGAGGACAGTGTTACAGTGCTACAAATATTAAATTTAAAATCTGTTAAGTTGAGGGGCTGGAGCGATAGCACAGCGGGTAGGGCATTTGCCTTGCAAGCTGCCGACCCGGGTTCGATTCCCAGCATCCTATAGGGTCCCCTGAGCACTGCCAGGAGTAATTCCTGAGTTCATGAGCCAGGAGTAACCCCTGTGCATCGCCAGGTGTGACCCAAAAAGCAAAAAATAAAATAAAATAAAATCTGTTAAGATGATACTTCTCATATTAGATTATCATTCACTTCAATTATTTGTACAACACGATCCTATGGTTGGGAAGAGGAGAAGTCTCCACATCACCACGTCACACATTCCCAGTCACCAGCCACGGCTGGACTTGGTTCTCACACTCCACTGGGGCTGGCATCAGACCCCACAAGAGCCCCCTGTAGGATGAAGATGAAGAAATCACAGATTTGCTCTTGGGAAATGCTCAGAGTTTTAATTAAAGGAACAGTCCAGTTATAGGATGTGGAATTGTAGGAAACTCAGACCTTCCCTTTCTTTTCTTTTCTTTCTTTATTTGTTTATTTTATTTTTGGTGCTTTTTGGGTCACACCTGGCTATGCTCAGGGGTTACTCCTGGCTTTACACTCAGGAATAACTCCTGGCGGTGCTCAGGGGACCCTATGGAATGCTGGGAATTGAACCCGGGTCGGCCGTGTGCAAGGCAAACACCCTACCCGCTGTGCTATTGCTCCAGCCCCCATTCCCTTTCTTTTAAATTGATTTGATTGATTTTATTTTGCTCTGTGTCTGGCCACACCTCAGGAGCCACTCCCGACAGTGTCAGGGCGGAACCTGGGGCGACAGCCCCTGAAGCCCGAGTTTGAGCCCTTTGACTGAGCCCATATATATATATATATATATATATATATATATTTTGCTTTTTGGGTCACACCCAGCAATGCACAGGGGTTACTCCTGGCTCTGCACTCAGGAATGACTCCTGGCGGTGCTCAGGGAACCATATAGGATGCTGGGAATCGAACCTGGGTTGGCCGTGTGCAAGGCAAACACCCTACCCACTGTGCTATTGCTCCAGCCCCTGTGGCCCATATTTTTAACTTAACCCCCAAAGTTCAGTGACATGATTAAAGTCACAACTTAGTGGATAAAAAAGCGGACAGGATTCTGAATCACATTCTTCCTTCAAATTTTTTTTTTTTTTTTTTTTTTGCTTTTTGGGTCACACCTGGTGATGCACAGGGGTTCCTCCTGGCTCTGCACTCAGGAGTTACTCAGGGGACCATATGGGATGCTGGGAATCGAACCCGGGTCGGCCGCGTGCAAGGCAAACGCCCTACCCGCTATGCTATTGCTCCAGCCCCCCTCAAATGTTTTTATACCCCCAATTTTGTATTGTATTTTGTATCAAAGTTGGGGGTGGGGTGGGGTGGGAAAGATTCTTTTTTAACGGTAGGATGGAACTTGGGGACTTCCCAAGTTCCTGTTGCAATATGCTCTAGGACCACTAGGTGTCACCCTAGTGCACATGTTCCATAGCCGCCGCCAAATCAAATGACTGTACTGTCACTGTCCTCCTGTTGTTCATCGATTTGCTCGGGCGGGCCCAGTAACGTCTCCATCATGAGACTTGTTGTCACTGTGTTTGGCATATCGAATACGTCACGGGGAACTTGCCAGGCTTTGCCGGGCGGGCGAGATACTCTCGGTAGCTTGCCGGGCTCTCTGAGAGGGGCGGAGGAATCGAACCCAGCTTGGCCGGGCCGGCTGCGCGCAAGGCAAACGCCCTACCGCTGTGCTATCGCTCCAGCCCAGTCAAATGACTAAAGGTGCTAATTCCCACCTGGAGGAAACTGGAGGATGATATGCGGGATTCTGGAGAATCCAGCCACAAATGAAACATTTGCCTCATGCCGGGCAAGGGACAGCAAGTCCTCAATACTAGTCACACGAACTCGTCACCAGGTGCTCGCTTCTTCTATTTTGATAGAAGCTGGGAGATGCAAGAACTGTATAAGAGGCGCGTCCAAAGGGTGTAGCTTCCACAACAGATGCCAGGAAGCCGCGCCTGCTCCACTAGTGTAGTGATGTGGGCGACTCAGTTACAGCTGAATCTTAATTCAGGGAGGGGGAAGGGCCACACGCAACAGTGCTCAAGGCTGACTCCTGGCTCTGTGCTCGGGCATCACTCCTGGTGGGGTTCTAGGAGACTAATGGGGAGCCGGGGATTGAACCTGGGTCAGCTGCGTGCAAGGTCAGTGTCCTCCCTGCTGTCCTATCGCTCCGGCCCTACCTACCACTGAGTCCCAGCAGTGCTGAGATGGCCCTGCAGACCCCGGAGTTGGGGTGGCGTGGCCCCGACCCCTGGAAATTTCCTTGTCTGTGAGCTGAGCCCCATGTCCTTTCTTAGTGAAACTCAGTACAGCGGGCTGGGAGCGGTGTCCTCCTCGCCGTCCCGTTCTCCATGTGGCCTCTTTTGCCCCTTCACTGTGCAGCAGTAGGCTGGAGCCTGGGCTGGGACCCCACCCCCCCGGGCACTGTGCCACTTTTTGGGGGAGGGAGGATTCCCAAACAACGCTTGGGAGGCATTCTCAGCTAACTGCTTTTTGGGTCACACCCGGCGATGCACAGGGGTTTACTCCTGGCTCTGCACTCAGGAATTACTCCTGGCGGTGCTCAGGGGACCCTACGGGATGCCGGGAATCGAACCCGGGTCGGCCGCGTGCAAGGCAAACGCCCTACCCACTGTGCTATCTCTCCAGCCCCCGAGCCATCCCGGAGGTGGTCCCGGGGGGGTTGTGAAGCAAGGCAAGTGCCCTCCCCGCTGCTCCCTCTCTGCAGCCTGGACTCCGGTACTGCATGGAGGGCCGGGGATGGGCCACACGGAGCCACAGCACTGCAACACCCATGCGGTCCTGGCACTCACGGGCACACAGGCTTCCGGGGAAGACTCCGCACTCACGTTTTTCCCGAACTTGAGAACCAGTTTTTCAGCGTTTATGTGATCCTGGAAATTGGGGTGGTTCTTTCTCCTTCGGTAATCCTCTTCGGTTAAAGGGATCTCAGAATCTTCCTGGGAAAGAGAAAACGGTCAGACGGGAGGAGTCTGACAGCAACGGTTACAGCCCCTGAGACCTTCCAAGTCAAGGGGGCAGAGGGACAGCACCGCGGGGAGGGTGTGGGCCTTGGGTGCGGCCGGTCCGGGCTCAGTAGGATCCCCCAAGCCCACCAGGGGCGATCCCTGAGCACAGAGCCAGGAGTCAGCCCTCAGCATGGCTGGGTGAGCACTTGGGGGACCCTAGGGGGGGGCAAGGCAAGCATCCCACCCACCCTCCTCTCTCTCTGGCCCCTGGGGGGCATTCTATTTCATATATTGTTTCTGTTTTGGGGCTACACCAGGAGGAGCACGGGGCTTCCTCCTGGCTCTGAGCTCAGGGACCCCACCTGGCATTTGGTGCCTGGGGGACAATGGGCATCTAACCTGGGCAAGTGCCCTGCCCACTGGACATGAGACAGCATCCTGGTAGTACCAGAACAAGACTCCTTAGGCTTCAGGCACCAGCCCCAGGGCCTTTGTGGTCATCCACAGATACTGAGGGACCCAGTAGATTTAATGCACTTTTTGATCATTTGAAGGGCCCACACCCAGCGGTGCTCAGGCTTACTCCTGGCTCTGAGTTCAGGGATCACCCCATTTATTTATTTATTTATCTATTTATTTATTTATTTGGCTTTTTGCGCCACACTTGGCGATGCTCAGGGGTTACTCCTGGCTCTGCAGCACTCAGGAATCACTTCTGCTAGAGGGACCGTATGGGATGCCAGGGATCAAACCTGCGTGGGCTACATGCGAGGCAAATGCCCTACCCGCCTGTGCTATCACTCTGGTCCCCAGGCATCACGCCGGGCCCAGGGACCATATACAGTGCTGAGGATCAAACCTGGGCAAGCCCTTTACTTGCTGCAGTGTCTCTGGCCGTAAGACACGTTTCTCCCCTGGATTTTAGAGTTTTACTCCCCCCCCCCACCTTTATATTGCATTTCTGTGACTTAAAAGTTGCAAAGAGGGGCTGGAGCAAAAGCACAGCGGGTAGGGCGTTTGCCTTGCACGCGGCCGACCTGGGTTCGATTCCCAGCATCCCATATGGTCCCCTGAGCACTGCCAGGAGTAGTTCCTGAGTGCAGAGCCAGGAGGAACCCCTGTGCATCGCTGGGTGTGACCCAAAAAGGAAAAAGAAAAGGTTGCAAATATATTTATGATTGAGTCTCAGGTGTAGAGACGCTAATCTCTTCATCCATGCCCACTACCTCCACCAATGCCCCCGTTTCCCGCCCGGCCATCTGGGATACACTGTGGTTGGTGAATTAGTGGACTAGGGACAGATGTGGGGAGGGAGACTGGGGCAACTGGAGTGATGGCGAAGCCTTTGGGGTAAGACTCGGGGGGACTGTTATTTGTGTGTGTGGGGGGCACGCCCTGCGCTCTGGAACCTCTGACCCCAGGAAAGGCCCTGAGTACAGCACACGTGCCGAGCCCATGGCCCAGATTTCTGGGCTCGTGTCTAATTTCCTTTGGGTTGAGGTTGAGGTTGGATTTGGGGGCCCGCCCAAGTGTGCTCAGGCTTACCCCTCACCCAGAGAGCGGGGCCCAGTTTCGGGTAAGCTCAGAAACCAAACTGCAGTTCCCTGGAAGCAGCCTCCAAAAAACTGGTGTTCAGTTCTCAGCAGAGCCTCCCGACCACCAGGTGGTGACAGCTGACCCTGCACCAGGTGCGGGAGAGCCCTCCTGAGAACTCACTAGTCCCAGTGGGTCATGCACGCACACAGCAGAAGCCACGCACCTCGGCAAAGAGCTGATTGCCTCCTCTGTGTGCAATCCTGGAGGACTGCCTGGAGTGGGCATCCTTTTTCAGTTTTAAGTTATTCAAGCAGAAAATGGTTTTCTTTCTCTGCTGCCACTGCTTTGGTGCAAGGCTAAAGATCTGCTCCTTTGGGTGCTGGAGCGGGGAGCCCCCCAAACTGTGTTCAGGAGGTCCGGGAGGTGGCTCTATTTGTGATTCTTGGCCAACCAGGTGAACTGGTGTCTGGGCTGAGGGCTGCAATGATGCTTGCATTCCGTGCTATGGGTGGGTGTCTGAGCCCTCTGGGGGTGCTGGCTGGGGGCACCCTGAGATGCCCGGACAGAGCCCAGGCCGGACACACGCTAGGCTTGTGCTCTAACCACTGTGCTACCTGCTGATGGTGAAGATTTGTTCTTAACTAAATTTCCGCTCCAGGATACAGGGACTATTAGGGATTTGTTTAGAACCATGTAAGAGGAGGCGACATTGTTGTCAGCTTCCAAAGGCAGCTCCAGGGCTGTGAAGACCAGCTACAAAGTGTCTGAGATGAGGGCAGGGGGCGGATTCTGGGGGTGGGTGACCCACCAGCAACCCAGCACCACTGGGTGTGCGAGTCAAAATGAGGGTGGGCAAGAATCCTGCCCTGGAGGTGGCTTTCCTGCTGGGTCCCCTGTCCCACTGACATCCCTTCCACCCCTCTCCCCTGAGACCAGGGTGGGGGAGGGGAGGTAACACTCATGAACCAGCAACAGCTGTTACCGAACAGTCCTTCCTGGTCTTCGAGGGTCGGTTATTTTTTGAGGGTCGGTTATTTTTGTTTTTGATTGTGACCACCTCCCGTGGTGCTCAGGGCTGGCTCCTGGCTCCGCACTCGGGGATGACTCCCGACGGTGCTCAGGGAACCATAAGAGATGCCGGAAAGAGAGGGACAGACATGGAAAGATTGCATTCATCTGGGGAATATGAAGTAACAAATTGGGAGAGTAACACCCGAGAATCATGATCACGATCATCCTGTTGTTCGTAGATTGCCTCGAGCAGGCACCAGTAACGTTTCCTTCGTCCTAGCCCTGAGATTTTTTAAAAAGTGTCATATTCAAGGCTCTTTCAGGGTTAGGAGAATGAGACCTATCATTGTTACTGGTATTTGGCACATTGGGTACGCCACGGGGAGTTTGCCAGACTCTGCCGTGTGGGCAGGTTACATTCGGAAGCCTGCCAGGTTGTCCAAAGCTAATAATTGATTTTATTCAAGAAAAGAACATGAAAGGAAATGCAGTACAACTAAAAACAAGTATCAACTGCACAGATGGTTTTTCAAAAAATTTTGGGAGAGAACTTTTTTTCTGTACTATATGGAAGCAATAAACGAAATGTTCTAAACTAAACCTAAACATCTACTTATATTATACCTGCATACCAAATACATATATGTGTATGCCTTTTATTTTGGCATGCTAGAGTAGCCGAGATAAGTACCAGGAGGTTCACTCCATGGCTTGGAGGCCAGCCACACATGCTAGGGGAAAAGGCAGCTCAGATAGAGAGAGGAGCACCAAGTAAGGGGTGTTGGGAGGATCCTCCCAAGATGGGAGATGCATGCTGAAAATTGACTATAGACCGAACATGATTGCCACTCAATGCCTCTTCTGCAAACCACAACACCCAAAAGGAGAGAGAGAACAAAAGGGAATGCCCTGCCACAGAGGCAGGGTGGGATCGAGGGGTGAGGGGGTGGAAGGGATACTGGGATCAGTGGTGGTGGGAAATGGGCACTGGTGGAGGGATGGGTACTTGATCATTGTATAACTGAAACCCAAGCACAAAAATTTGTAAGTCTACAACTGTACTTCACGGTGTTTCACTAATAAAAATTAAAAAAAAAGAGAGAGAGAGAGATGCCGGTAAACCAACCTGGGCCGGCCTCATGCAAGGCAAGCGTCGCTCTGGTCCCTTCTTGGTCTATCCGTAACAGTGTTTTGTTCTCTACACCTGGTCATGCTCATCGGGGCTGTGGGGTCGCCCTGGGGGTATTCTGGAGCCATGCCAGCCATGCCAGGGACAAAACCAGGATCCTCACATCCGAAGCACGTGCTCGGGCTCTCTGACTCTCCGTCTCTCCCTTCCCTCCCTGCCCCTGCCTTGCCGCAGTGCCCGAGCCAGCACACTGGCACATTGCCATCTTTTTGTTCTCTCTAGCTGTGGTGCTCTGGTACAATTCGGCTGCGGTACTCATAGGGGTGGGGCATGGGGGTGGGCAGTTGGCCATGGTACATGTGAGCGGGGAATCAAACTCTCAGCCTCGGGGCTGGAGCGATAGCACAGCGGGTAGGGCGTTTGCCTTGCATGCGGCCAACCCGGGTTCGATTCCCAGCATCCCATATGGTCCCGAGCACCACCAGGAATAAGTCCTGACTGAGTGCAGAGCCAGGAATAACCCTGTGCATTGCCGGGTGTGACCCAAAACAAAAAACAAAAAATAAAAACAAACAAACAAACAAACAAAACCCCCAAACTCTCAGCCTCGAGCCTGCAAGGCAGGTGCTCCCCACTGAGCCATCCCTGGACACCATTTTATTTTCCTTTCCATGTATGCAAAAGATTATATGTGACCCAAATTGAACAACTCTAAAAGTTCTTTCACTATTTTTTTTGTAATAGGGAACTCACACCTGGGAATGTTCAGGGGTTACTCCTAGCTCTGCACTCAGGAATCACTCCTGGTGATGCTTAGAGGACCATATGGGATGCTGGGGATAGAACCAGGGTTGGCTGCATACAAGGCAAAGACCCTACCCACTGTACTATCACTCCAGCCCAACTTTTTTTTTTTCCTTTTGCTAAACCTGGCAGTGGTAAAAGGCTCTTCCTGGCTCTGTGCTCAAGAGTGACCCCTGGCAGTGTTCAGGGGACCAAATGAGGTGGTGGGGATTCGAACTGTTGAGCCCAAGTTTCAGATCCCCAATCGTAGAGAGACCAAGTCCACACATGATAATGCAAAAGCTAGCTCGAGCTAGGGGCCACCTCTCATCCAATGCAGTGGAGTTTTGACGAGGACCCCGACTCCAAATCACAAGCAGTTTATATAGGATTCAGGTTAAGATGCAGTTCATATGCTGGTCTATTTTTAGCACTGGCCCTAATACGTTGGTGGTCAGCAATTAGGCAATGGTTAGCAACAATTTCTAAGGAGGGTACAGTGACCCCTCATGACCGGCCAGACCCAACTGCCCAGTTGCTTATCTAGACACATTACTCAACTGGGAGTTTACCAGGAACTGCAAATCCTGCTTTGGGGAAACAGAAACTGAGGCCTCACTGAGACTTAATGTTGGCTGCAGTTTTTCATAGCATTAGTTTCATCCTCACAGAATCAGGGATGGTGTGATGTGAGGCAAGCATAAGCCCAAGACTCCCACTGCGACCCCTTCTTTCACTACCCTCAAAATGCCAGTGCGATAGTACAGCAGGTAGGGCATTTGCCTTGCACGCGGCCCACCTGGGTTCAATCCCCAGCATCCCCTATGGTTCCTCTCGTCCGCCAGGAGTATTTCCTGAGTGCAGAATCAGGAGTAAACCCTGAGCATCGCCAGGTGTGACGCCCCTCAAAAAAGTGAAAACAAAAATACAACCCAAGGGGGCTGGAGCAATAGAACAGCAGGTAGGGGGTTTGCCGTGCACACGTGGCCGACCCGGTTCGATTCCCAGCATCCCATAGGGTCCCCTGAGCACCGCCAGGGGAAATTCCTGAGCGCAGAGCCAGGAGTAATCCCTGTGCATCGCTGGGTGTGACCCAAAAAGCAAGAAATAAAAAAAAAAAAATTAAAAAAAGAAAAATACAACCCAAAAACTCAAGGCCTTGGAGTACCAGTGGGTGCACCCCAGAAACCTTTCAGCACCCCAGCCTCGCCCCCAGTACTGAGTTGCAGGCCAGTTAGCGGAGAAACCCTGGGAGGAACCCCCACCCCTAAAAGGGTGATGACCAACCACCGCTAGTTTTACCGGCAGTGTTTTCTTGTTCTTCCTTAGAGACACAGAGACCCCGGGGTCCTGTGAATGAGGGGGGCTTCGTCCATAAACTCTGCCGAGTGCTGATCACAGGACAGGCAGGAGTGTAAAAAGCCAGCAGGTAGGGTGTTTGCCTTGCATACAGCCAACCTAGGTTCGATTCCCAGCATCCCATATGGTCTCCCAAACACCGCCAGGAGTGATTCCTGAGTGCATGAACCAGGAGTAACTCCTGTGCATTGCTGGGTGTGACCCAGAAAGCAAAAAAAAAGCAAGCGGTGCTACCTACCATGTCCAGAGGTTTGGAGCGTGCCCAGGTCATCACCGTGGACAGTAGGATGAACATCTTCTTCTTCTCGAAACGACTGATTTCCTCATTCAGAGCTGCAGTTCAAGACAGACAGAGGAGCACTTAGGGCCGAGTGGAGCGTGTCTGGGGGTCTGCAAGCTACCAGCAGCTCCTGGGGCTCCATTCCCCCCTCAGGAGCAATTTAAGACAGAGGCCTCACCCCAGCTTCCCGATCGCCCCTGCTCCCATCACTGTTCTCAGGATACTTTTGTTTTTGTCTTTGTTTTCAGTTTGGGGGCCACACCCAGCGATGCTCAGGGGTTCCTCCTGGCTCTGCACTCAGGAATTACTCCTGGCGGTGCTCAGGGGACCATATCAAATACGAGGGATCAAACTTGGCATCACCTTGCTGGGTGCAAGGCAAATGCCCTCTCTGCTGTCTCATGGCTCTGGCCTCTGTTCTCAGAATTCTTTCTTTATTTTATTTTATTTTTTTCTTTTTGGGTCACACCTGGCAGTGCACAGGGGTTACTCCTGGCTCTGCACTCAGGATTTACTCTTGGCGGTGCTCAGGGGAGCATATGGGATGCTGGGAATTGAACCCGGGTCAACCGCGTGCAAGACAAACGCCCTACCCGCTGTACTATCTCTCCAGCCCCTGTTCTCAGAATTCTGATTCCCACCACCCAGCTACTCCTCTAAAGACTTCCTCAAAATTATAGCTCTGAGGGTTGGAGTGATAGCACAGTGGGGAGGGCGTTTGCCTTGCATGTAGCCAACCTGGGTTCGAACTCTGGCATCCCATATGGTTCCCTGAGTACTGCCAAGGGTGGTAATTCCTGAGTGGAAAGCCAGAAGTAACCCCTATGTATCACCGGGTGTGACACCCCCCCCTAAATAAATAAATAAATAAATAAAGTACAGTTCCCCGGTAGTCACCTTATTTCTCAGTCTGCTACTCAGGCTTTTATGGTTTTGCAAAGTCAGCAATACTATGCCTCAAACTCATGGCATATTTAAAATAATTTCTGTTCATGTTTCAATTTCCTTTTAAAAATCTGTTCTGGGGGCTGGAGCAATAGCACAGCGGGTAGGGCGTTTGCCTTGCAGGCGGCCGACCCGGGTTCGATCCCCGGCATCCCATATGGTCCCCCGAGCACCGCCAGGAGTAATTCCTGAGTGCAGAGCCAGGAATAACCCCTGAGCATCTCTGGGTGTGACCCAAAAAGCAAAAATAATAATAATAATCACGGTCACGGTCCTCCCGTTGATCATCGATTTGCTCGGGCGGGCCCAGTAACGTCTCCATCATGAGACTTGTTGTTACTGTGTTTGGCATATCGAATAATTCACGGGGAGCTTGCCAGGCTCTGCCATGCGGGCGAGATACTCTCGGTAGCTTGCCGGGCTCTCCGAGAGGGGCGGAGGAATCGAACTCGGGTCGGCCATGTTGGCCACTTGTAAGGCAAACGCCCTACCGCTGTGCTATCGCTCCAGCTGGAATAATAATAATAATCATAATAATAATAATAAATAAATAAAATAAAGTAAAAATTTGTCTTTGCAGATTTTATGAAAATTTATTTATCTACTATACTTTTGGGTTTGGGGCATGCCTGAGTACTCAGGGCTTACTCCTAATTCTGTGCTCAGAGGCCGTTTCTGATCAGGCTGGGAGCACTGCATGGGATGTCAGGGATCGAACCCAGGCCTTCTGTGTGCGAGGCCAGCATCCTACCCACTGTACTATCCCTCTAGACCCTATACCAATATTTTTTTTAAAGGTGGGGTGCATTGCCTTGCACTAGGCTGACCTGAGTTCAATCCCTGGCACCCCAAGCCCCACCAAGAGTGACCCCAAGCTCAGAGCCAGGAGCAAACTGTGATCACCGCTGGGTGAGGCCCCAAAGCCAAAATAAAAATAAAATAAAATAAACAACCCACTTTGCACAGACAAGGTGCCTGGCCACTCCCCACCAGCGAGGCTGCACAGAGAAGCCCTTCTGCTTTTTTTTGGGGGGGGGGAGAGGGATCATCAATGCTCAGGGCTTACTCCTGGCTCATGCACTCAGGAGTTACTCCTGGCGGTGCTCAGGGGACCATATGGGATGCTGGGAATCGAACCCGGGTCAGCCACATGCAAGGCAAACGCCCTCGCCGCTGTACTACAAAGGGCTCTGGCCCCCAGAGGAGCCCTTCCGGACCCACTCACCTCCTCTTCATCACCTCCTCTCCGCAGACCCGTGACGTATCTCTACCATTTCCCCTACCTGTGGTGCATGGCATGCTTGTAAGCGTCTCCGACGCACACGCCCACCTCATGCATATTCATGAGTCCTGGAAAATAACTAGGATGCTCATAGGCCCTCCACGCTGCTGTTCCATGGCCAACAAACGCTTCTTTTCCCTGTTTTTCCTCCTTTGTTTCCTGGACCACACCGGGTGGTGCTCACGGCTGACTCCTGGCTCTGTGCTCGGGGGAGAGGCTTGGGGACCCTATGGGATGTTGGGGATCGAACCTGGGTCAACCACATGCAAGGCCAACATCCTGTCCGCTGTCCTATCATCCGGCCCCTTGGATGTGTCATGTTCTAGGGAAAGACAAATCTAAAGTTGCTGACGAGATGGTCCCAGGGACCCAAGGCAGCCGCTGGCTCTTCTAACTCACTGTGCTCTTCTACCTCTTGGCCCGCTGGGGTTTCCGACTGGCCTACTTCCTGGCACCGGGCCCCCTTCCAGGGCCTCGAACTGGGTTGCCCTGTTAATGGATGATCCCTTTATTCATTCACTTTTTGTCTCTGGGCCACACCCGGTCACGCTTGGGGCTGACTCCCGGCTCTGTGCTCAGGGATCGCTCCCAGCGAGGCTCCGGGGACTGGACGCCATGCAGGGGACCAAACATACTCTGGCTGCATGCAAGGCAGGAGCCCTCCCTCCTTCTTCCTCCCTCCCCCATCACTCTGACCCCCATAACGTTGTTACTAGGTCTCAAGCGATCCGCCTGTTCACTTTCAAACAAATGCAAGCTTCTGTTATTGTTTTCTGGTTTGGGGGGCCACATTGGTGGCGTTCAGGGACTATTCCCAGCGGTGCCTGGGTGGGCAGGGGGCATGGGGGGCCTGAGATGGAACCTGCCTGGGCTCTAGGGAAAGACAAATCTCAAGTTGCAGACGAGTCCCCCGGTCCTGGGGACCCCAGGCAGCCACTGGCTCTGGCGCCTGATAGCTCAGTAAGTGAGAGATGCTGATTTCTCAGAAGCCAGGGAGGATTCCAGGAGGAAGCCCCAGGGAGGGTGACTGAATTCCACCTCAGAGACACTGCAGCACGCTGACCCCCATTCAAAGGCTAATGCCAGTTTCTATTTTTATTCTGTGGACCAAACTCGCCTCTTCTCTTGCCTGCCAGGGCTGTGCCAGACCACTGAGCTCTCCAGCTACCCCATCCCCCCCAAGTGCAATTTTATCCCAATTGGCAGATGGCTTCTTGCCTTTCTGGTACTTTGTTTCTCTGGTGTCACTGGGACTTCCTTGGCTACTGTCTCTGAAGAGTAGGGTTTCCATGGAAACAGGGCTGGAGAGAGAACAGGACAGACTGGCACAGATTGCCAGAGGCCCAGGTTCCATCCCCAGCCGTGCATGGCCCCTGAGCACCTCCAGGAGTGCTCCCTGAACAACCACCTGGGGGTATTCCCAGAGCACCCACAGGGGTGACCCCAAAACAGTAGTCTGCCAATGTAAAATCAAAAAAGAGTCAAAGATACAGCTGCAAGTACCACCAGGTATGATCCCCACCCATCCCCCACCACACCAGACACACAATTTTTTTGGGGGGGTGGGGCCCACCCAGGGGTACCACAGGGGTATCTTTTGGCTCTGAACTCAGAAATTACTCCTGGCAATGCTCAGGGGACCACATGGGATGAGGGGGATAGGACCTGAGTGGGCTGCTTGCAAGCGATCTGCTTGCAAACACCTTACCTGTTGTACCATCTCTGAAACCCCCCACACAATTATTTTACTTGGTTTATTTGTTGTTTTGGGGGGCCTACTTGTATGAGCAGAGGGAGACGACTCAAGGTCAGTTGTTGGGGGGTCACCCCCAGGGGTGCTCAGAGGGTTGTGAGGGGACAGGGATGGAATTCCAGTGGAATCCCAGGCTCCTGATTGCAAAACCTACCACACAGTCCTCAGACCCATCTCTGGAGCATCTCATTTCATGTTTTTATTTAACTGATGAACTGTTTTTGGTTTTTGGGGCCAGACTCAGCCGTGCTGGGGGTGACGCCTGGCTGTGCTTGGGAACGATACGCAGAACCAGGGTGAGCTGTGTGCAAGGCCAGTACTTGATCTCTGCTATTCTCTCTCAGGCCCTCATTTCATGTCTTTTTAAATTTATTTTATTTTATTTTATTTTTTGGTCATACCCAGTGATGCACGGGGGTTACTCCTGGCTCTGCACTCAGGAATTACTCCTGGCGGTGCTTGGGGGACCATATGGGATGCTGGGAATTGAATCTGGGTCAGCCGCTTGCAAGGCAAATGCCCTACCCGTTGTGCTATCGCTCCAGTCCTCATTTCATGTCTTAAAGAGATTTCAGGGCAGGAGCGATAGGATAGCAGGTAGGGCCTTGCCTTCCTTGCATGCGGCTCACCCGGGTCCATCCCTGACATCCCATATGGTTCTCCAAGCATGGCCAGGAGTGATTCCTAAGCAGAGTCAGGAGTAGGCCTTAAGCATCTCCAAGTGTGACTCCAAAACAAAAACCAAATAAAAAATACATTTCAGGGGCTGGAGAAATGTACAGTGGCCAACGCAGCTCAATCCCTGGGCCCCCCATATGGTCCCCTGAGCACCGCCAGGAGTAATTCCTGAATGCAGAGCCAGGAGTAACCATTGAACATCATAGGCTGTGCCCCCCCAAAACAAAAACAAAGCAAAATAAAAAGAAGTCTTGGACTGGAGAGATACTACATGGGGTAGGGAGGGCACTTGCCTTGCACCCCCTGCCTCCTTCACCCCCATGCCCTGCTGGTTTGATCTCTAGCATCTCATACAGTTCCCTGAGCCCAGCCAGAGACAGGAGTGAGCCCCGGGCACTCTTGGGTATGGCCCCAAAACCAAAACAGGGAAAAACAGAAGTTCCAGATCAGTTTTCCCCTGGTCCCAATGTGCCCAGTATTGAGTAGATGTCCCTGCAAGAAAGCAGCACAGCTCACTGACCAGAGATGGCCCAGACGGCTTCCTCCACCTGCTTGGAGTTCTCCGTGATGTTGTACACGATGATGTCACACTCCATCAGCCGCAAGAGGAGGTCTTCTCGAGAGATGCCCTGGAAAAGAAAATTGATGGGCCAGAGCAATAGTACAATGAGAAGGGAGTTTGCCTTGCACGCGGTCAACCCAGGTTCCATCCCCGGCATCCCATGTGGTCCCCTGAGCACTGCCAGGAGTGATTCTTGAGCGCAAAGCCAGGAGTAAACTCTGAGCATTGTGGCCCCAAAACAACAAACAACAACAATAACAACAGCAACAAGAAAGAAAGAAAGAAAGAAAGAAAGAAAGAAAGAAAGAAAGAAAGAAAGAAAAGAATAAGAAAGTTGAGACAAGAGAGACTCACAAATGAGTCTGCAGCACAGCACAGAGATGCCTCCTATAGGATAACATTGGTTCGTCCTTTCTCCCTGGCCACAGGGAGCTTAGGTTTATTGGGTTACACCCATCACAGTGCTCCTGAGGCACTCCATTCGTCTGTGTTTATCTTTAACCTCTTCTCTGTGCTCTGCTTCCCCAGTTGGTTAATCACCTCTATTCCCAAAGCAGCACCTGTGACTTGTAAAGTCAAATTCCTCAGAAATCACTGAATTTGTAACTGTAAGTGAAATATCGCTTTTCTCTTTTCCTTAAGTCCTTTTTGCATATTTTTCTTTAGAGCAATGTCCTTTTTATAGACACAGAAAAACAGTTAATGCTATGCTTTTGTAACTTGGGAGTTATTAATGCCTTCGAATAATATTTACTCCTGGGCATCTCTCGTATTTTCTTGACTTAAGCCTCAGTTGCCCTTAGTTCCTAGCACCCCAGAGCAGGGTCCTGTCGAAGGGACTGGATGGATCCAGGACAAGCTTGAGCTACCCTGGCATTGAAACAAGCCAGACCAAGTGCCAAATACTTAACTCTAAGTTAAGAGCACTGTCATGGACAAATACTGTCATGATACAAAGAGAAACAACCGGACAAGGACCCTGCTTAGGGTTAGAAAGGGCTCATCTGAACTGAGCACTTTAGTCTGAGATCTATCTCCTCAGGAGAGCCACCTGATAAGCTTAATGTATCTCTTACTGTGTCCATACAAAATGACTAACCTTAATAAGAAGTAGAATTAAGATTAGTGTTTAAATGGTTGTTGGACTAAGAGAGGATGGACTGGAGCGATAGCACAGTGGTAGGGCGTTTGCCTTGCACGTGGCTGACCTGGCCAATCTGGGTTCAATTCCTTCGTCCCTCTCAAAGAGCCCGGCAAGTTACCGAGACTATCTTGCCTGCACGGCAAAGTCTGGCAAGCTCCCCATGACATATTCGATATGCCAAACACAGTAACAACAAGTCTCACAATGGAGATGTTACTGGGCCCGCTCGAGCAAATCGATGAGCAACTGGACGACAGTGACAGTGATTAAGGAAAGGAGAAACGTACCCCTAGTTGGTATTTTGCCCTTAGGTGGGTCATTTTGCTGGATGAGAATTTGTCTTAGAAGAAGCTTCCCCTGAGGGAAACACACCTATGTGTAATAGCTACCCCAACCCCTCATGATTTGGGGATATAAGACTCTAAGGGTGGGCAGGGGTATAGAGGAGGAATAAAGAGGAAGCACAGGGGAGGAGGAATACAGGAGTGGGCGAGACAGGAAGGAGGCAGAGGGAGACAAGATTGGAATAAACTGCCAACTGATCACCAATCAGCCTGGCTCTCGTTTCCTCCTTCATCCACCCATTGCTATCAGCTGACTCCGGTGACGGAAGCGACCTGAGAACACTGAATGCAGGCAGCCAGAGAGCACTGCAGTCTCGAATTAATATTTGAATACACACCCCTGGACCCCAGTTATTTAAGATTTTAGAATTCCAGGAGCGCGCGGCCACAAAAGCGGCCACTTACATCTCATACTGTTCATAACAAGCAACGCAAAATAAATTACGTAGCATCTGCCTGTGGGGCAGGCTTGAGTGGCGGTGGGAACATTCAAAATAATGGTGGTGGGAAG